>NW_007728625.1:97536-106046 GCF_000696425.1 Galeopterus variegatus | reverse complement strand
TCTTTTCAATTATTTGTTTTTTTTTTTTTTTTTTTTTTTTTCCCCACTCTGTTTTCTCAGTAATGTTCATATTGGGTATTTTCTGTTGATCTGTCTTGAAGTTCATTGATTCTTTTCTTTCTCATCTTCATTCTTCTATTGATCCCATCCAGTAAATTTTTATTTGTTTCTGTATTTTTCAGTTACATAATTTTCATTCTATTTCTTTGCTGAAATACCCAATTTTTTTCCAATTTTCTTTTTAACAGCCTTCATAATAAATGGTTCGCTGAAGCATTTCTCTGATGGCTCCTTTTAAATTTTGGCAGATAATTCCAACGTCTGAGTCATCTCAGTGTTGACATGTTAATTGTCTTTTCTCATTCTCGTTGAAATGTTTCTAGCTCTTGGTATGATGAGTGATTTTTGCTAGAATGTTGGACATTTGGGGCATTACTTTGGATCATATTTAATCTTCTTGTAGCAGAGTCACCCTGGTAGCATACAGCTCCTGTCCTACTTTTGTGGTTTGTGGTTCTAGAAGCCTGACACACAAGGTCATATATCATGTGGTTCTATTTAAATGAGATATCCAAAATAGGTAAATCCTTAAAGACAGAAAGCAGATCAGTGGTTGTCAGGGCATGAAGGAGTGGAGAATGGAGACTACTTAATGGGAGTGGTATTCTGGTGTAATGAAAATGTTTTGGATGTAGGTAGAGGTGATAGTTGTCCAACATTGTGAATATACTAAGTGCCACTGAATTGCATACTTTAAAATGGTTAATTTTATGTTATGTGGTTTTCACCTCAATGAAAAGAAAAGGAAAGAAAACTCAAGAAGTTCTATAGTCAGGAAGCTGCCTTCTTTCCATCTTTCAGAGTTTTAAAATTTTTTATCTGTTTTAGTATGTCCAGGGTTTTTAGTTACATTTAACTGGTGGTATAGCAAGAGATAAGTCTTGTCTTTAGAACAGTATGTTAGACGTACCGAAGTAACTTTTTAAAAAGAGTAAAGCATGGCCGGCCCGGTGGTGCACTGCTACAGTGTGCCGCTTGGGAAGCGTGGTGGCGCACCCGCCGAGGGTTCGGATCCCACATACAGACCGGCCGCTCACTGGCTGAGCAAGGTGCGGGGGCAACACTGAAGGTTGCGATCCCGTTACCGGTCCCGGTCCGGTACGGGCGCGACACTGAGGGTTGCGATCTGTTGCTGGTCACGAAAAAAGACAAAAAAAAAAAAAAAGAGTAAAGCTTGGTCTCCTTCCTAGACCAATTTAATCAGAATGGGAGAGGGGTGAGGGAGGTGGATTGCATCAGTATAAAAAATATCTGCAAGTGATTTGAAT
The DNA here is from genome assembly GCF_000696425.1 of Galeopterus variegatus. NCBI lineage: Eukaryota > Metazoa > Chordata > Mammalia > Dermoptera > Cynocephalidae > Galeopterus > Galeopterus variegatus. The sequence continues at coordinate 104,718 of NW_007728625.1, read as the reverse complement.
GCAGACAATTTTGAGAAGCACTGTTTGAAGCACATACTTCCTATCGTTGATGAGTTTTGCAAACAGCCATTTGACCCAGTTCTGGTAAATAAGATGTGAAGGGAAGCTCTTTGTAAGGTAACTTTACAAGGAAGGTTGTTCTTCTGAACACTGTCATGTATGGGTATGAATCTTGGAATTGCTGTGGCCATATTGCTAAAGGTGCACAAATACAGATAATACTTGGAATGCAGATGAGAGAAACAGAAAGAAACCTGATCCTTGGTTATGTCTCTCATCTGCTGAGTTAGCTGTCTCTGGAATCTATTGTACCTCTGTACTTTCCATTATATATAAAGAATATGTCCTTATTATTTCAGCTCTGAGTTTGGATTATGACTTGTAGTTGGAAGCTTCCAAACTGCTATAGCTAATGAGAAGAAAAATTAGTGGTAAAAATACTTATTACCATGTTTTTCTAATACATATCTTTTATAAGTAATATGGCAATGAACATATTGGTAAGTATAGTTATTTCCCCCAATATTGGCTTTTGTTTGGTACTCATGTTAGGATGCCGGAAATAGTTGATACTGTTATGCTCTTACTTAATATCTCCAAATTGCTTTCCTAACAGGTTATGTCTATCTACAATGTTATCAGCAATAAGTATTTTTTTATCTTAATCATTGGATTTTATTTTTTGGATTATTGATTGCTCATGGCATGTCATAATTTCCCATTTTTATTTCTTTATTACTGAACGTGTTGATTCTCTGTTTTTACTCATTAGTTATATTTGTTTGGGGGGTAATTAGCTAACATATGTTTTGTACCACAATTTAGTAGCTGTGGAATTTGGAGAAGTTACAGTTACTTTTACTAAAACAGGGGTATAAGAAATAATGCCTACATGATAGAATTGGTATGACATTAAAGTGAGGTATATTTCCTAAACTTCTCTGAGTATTTTTGTAAAGAAAATATTAATCCTTTTTCAAATTTGCTACAAATAATTTTTACCATCTTTAAGAGTTTCTCTTTTTCGTGGCATTATTTATTTTAAACAAAATTATATTTTAAGTTGTGTTCAGTCAAATATTACACTTTCCATTCCAGTCATAATTTAAATATAAGAATAAAAGGTATAAAAATAATGATATGGTTGTATATGTGAATTAATGTGGCAACAATATGAAATAGCAAAAATACCATGGTAATAGCCTGAAGGCAGAAATTTCAGTCATAGGTATTTTTATATCTTCATGTTTATTATATCCTCCTTGAACCAGTTTGCATAAGGTCAGATTGTTTTTCAAAAGTACTCTGTCACATCTGAAGTCTTTATTCTCAACCAAGTCATTGTTGTATCAACAGTTGCCAATTTAATAGAAGAGGACAAAAAAATTGACCAGTTTAATAAGTGTGAAGTGTGTAGCCTATTAAAGTTGATTTTATTTTATTTTTCTTCCAGAAACATGATCAGGGGCAAGTTCTATTGGATATAGTCTACAAGCATCTTGATTTGACTGAGCGAGACTATTTTGGCTTACAATTGGCTGATGATTCCACAGATAATCCGGTAAGTTTAAGCTGTTGCCTTTTATTTTCATTTTAGTTTTTCTCTCTGTTCATAATATAAAATCCTTTCTGATTTATAATGTGCACTAATTTAATGAATTTTTTTATTTGAATTGAGTAATTCTTTTGCCTTTGTTCACTGTTTTTTTGATGTTTTAATCTGTCAAAGTTATTGCCTTTAAGGTTTTCATAATTGTTATGTTAGCCTATAAATCTAGTGCCAGTTTCATTAATTATTTGTCTCAGAAAACTGAAAAATAAATCTAATTCCTGCTTCTTGACTTAGGGAAAACTAGGCATAAAGTTTAAAATATCTTGAGACGTGTAAATTAGTCTACACTAAAGTGAATTTTTGTGTGTGTGTGGTATTCATGGAGAGATATTTCTAACCAAAATTCTTAATTTGTTCAGTGTAAGTTCTTCAAATACAAGTATTCAAAAGGACCCTCCATCCCAAATGGATAAAGATTGAATTTCAAAGCTGCACAATTTTTAATGTTAAGTTCCTTGTATTTTTACTTATTCTTCAGTAATTAGAATCATATTTTTTAATTGAAAAGATCACATCATAGAAATAGAAGATAGCATGTGATAGATAATAGAAAGATTTACTTTGATAATTAAGCAATATAAAATGCACTAAAGAAGTATAACAGTATGAACCTAAATGGAGGGTGTACTAGCAAATTCAGATTGAATTCTTTTTAAATTTATATGGTTATACCGTGAGGGACTTTTACAAAAAAATTTGATATCCTTTTGATTAGTGTAAGAGAATGTCCATTTTGAAGGAAATGTTTTGTTAAGTTTAGAAAAATTATGAGGCTGAAAAATGGTTCTCTGGATCAGTGTTTTAGAAATCCATTTATAAGGCTATATTAACAGAATGACTAGAAAATGCACATAACATTTATGAGAAACGTAGGTGTTTCTCTCTCTCAGGGTTGGGATCCTAGTTCTCTGAATGAAAAGTTAGTGGGAAGTAAATATGAAATGTAAATTACTACTACTTTTTTTCTTTGCATCATTTGCTTTTTCTTATATTACAAACCATCCAAGGAAAAATATGAGGATGATGTGGATAAAAACAAACCAAGGACCAGCTAGTCTCAGTTAAAATAAATGCTTTTATACTGAACTAATATTAAAACTTTCCTCATACTTTGATGCCTTTACCAGATGACTTGAGCTTCTCCAAGGGCCTAGAGTTATACTATTATTTTTTGATAAATAAACCCATGTAAAAATGGAAAAGAGTAGAAACGTCAGTAATGCAACCTTTCCCAGAAGGTAAATTCTGAGCCAAGCAAATACCTAGAAGATGTTTGCTACACCTCACTTTGTGCAGCACTGGAAGAAAAAAAACAGTTAATTCTTAGATTATCTTGCTGACCCTCATAGGTCAGATCCTCTAGCTATAGGCCTGGCTTTAGATTGATTGGAGAAATGACAAGACAACTAAAAGAGGAAGAGACCAGCTAGTCACCACCATACTCACTGCCATGAGTATGAAAACCATTGTTCTTATAAAAGTATTCCAGAAGGACTAATATGGAGATCATACATATATTACAAGAGATAAAAATTCTATCACATAAATTTGTATATGAGACATTTGTACTTATACCATATGCATGTGAGGAGGGAGAGGTATTTTGATCTAGGTTGATGTTTTTGCTTTCTCCTACTTTTTCTTACTTTGTGTTTTCTATCTTGAACATTCCTTCTCAAATGAGATATATTCCTATGCCCGAGGATCCAAAGTTTTTGCTTATCCAAAATAATTCTTCCGGAAAAGTTGGAATGATAGAATTTTAAAGACACAAAAGAGGCGTTAGAAATGATCTAATCTAGTCTAACACCTTTATTTTTCATGCAAGGAGGTAAAGTTCGAGCTACTTCCTGGCATTAATGAAACTAGAACCTGGGTTGCCTAACCCCTCATGCCAGTCTACTCCACTGCACTACAATTTCAGTATTTATTCAGAAGAATCTATAAGATGCCAAAATGTGTCCAAAGAAGGACCTTTAAGAGCACAAGCTTGAAAGAAAGAAACAACAATCACAGTAATATGTTGAACTTTCAGAAGAGAACAGAACTGTATTATTAGAGGTGGGAAAGGAAGAGGTAGAGGGGGATCAGCAAGAAATTGGTTAATGGGCACAAGGAATGATTATGTATTGTAATGATGAATATGCTAATTATCCTGATTTGATATCAGGATATCACATATTATACACAAGTATTGATAGTCAGCTGTGTATCCCACAAATATTTATTATCAATTATGTTTCAATTAAAAATTTTTAATTAAAAAAAAGATCACAAATCTTGTTAAGTAGTGTCCAATTTCTAGTTATCAATGTGAAATTATATTCAGGCTTTGAGGATAATTAATGGACTGAAGGAAGAAGATACCATTCTTCAGAAGAGAAAGAAGAAAGGGAGTAACATTTATGAAACATCTATTGTGGACTTATAAATCAACTAAATGTTTTGCATATAATATCATTTAATTTTCATAATATACTTATGATGAAAGTATCATTAAAATCCTTTTAAAGATTAAAAACTGGTGCTTACAAAAGTAACTAATTTGTTTAATGACAGATTAGTTAAGTAGCAGAGAAAGGATTTGAACTCAGATCTGACTCCCAAGCCTGTGCTCTCTGCCATACAAAGATGATGACATAGATGCACAGGATTTACCCCCTAAAAAAGAACATATTTAAGAAAGGAGGTAACCATGCAACAAAGTTATCATCAGTGATCGGAAGGAATTGAGTAAGATTCTAACAGAATTCTCATCTATCTTTAGTTCAGGGTTTTTTAATTTTAAAGCTTAACTATGATATATATATATATATGCTGCCATACAAAGATGATGACATAGATGCACAGGATTTACCCCCTAAAAAAGAACATATTTAGGAAAGGAGGTAACCATGCAACAAAGTTATCATCAGTGATCGGAAGGAATTGAGTAAGATTCTAACAGAATTCTCTTCTATCTTTAGTTCAGGGTTTTTTAATTTTAAAGCTTAACTATGATATATATATATATATGTGTGTGTATATATATATATATGTGTGTGTGTGTGTGTGTGTATATATATATATATATATATGTTTTATAGAAGTTTTAGAGGATCAGAACTAATATTGCCTTAGACACATAGGCAATGAAATTAATTTAATTGGGCTTATAATTGATAAACTAAAAAGACACCTATCTTTTTGGTTTTGTCTCATAAATAAAACATATAGAATCATAACTGAGTATCCTCTTCTGTAGAATCCTCCTTGGTAATTAATTCCAATGCAACAAACAAAATTACTTAGAGAAAATCTTTGACTTTTCAAAATTTCTCATATTTTAATTTAAAACCTAATTATCACAGCTTTAGCTTTTAGCACAATGTCTTGTATAATACTAATATTCAGCAAATGTATGGTGAATGGGTGAGGAAAATAATGAATAACATTGTTATAATTCATTATGCATAATTTTAAAATTTTGTATGCAGTTAAAGGTGCCTATTCCTTATTGGCCCTTATCAGCATGCCATTTACCAGAGCTTTAATATTATAATATTGCTGTACATACACTTATTTTTCCCCCTAAAATGAATTACAGTGCTTTCAATAGAAAAAAGGGTAGACTATTGATTGCTATTGTCTTGATCTTTCTGCAAGTTCATTCTTCTCATAGTTTGTATCATGGTTATGATATTTTACTGGTTTACTCCTGTTGCCATATTGTCTAATACTATGGTTTTCAAACTTAAGCTTGCATGAGAATCAGATGGAAGGCTCCTTAAAATCCAGATTTCTGGGCCCTGTGCCTATAGTTTCTGAATCAGAAAGTCTAGTGTGGAACTCAGGAATTTGCCTTTCAGACAAGTTCCCAAGTAATGCTAATGCTGCTGGTCCAAGTTCACTGCCTTAACTCAGTAGACTGTTAAGACTACTAAAGTATGACATAATTCATTTGAGTAGTTTGATTTATCCTTTGAAGATTTCTTTTACTTAACTCAGAGTTCTCGAATTATTTATTTAATCAGATTTGAGGAAATACAGAAAAGTCACATAGAAGATGACCATTATTTCAACAAGCTATGTTTTAGTATAACATAGTTGCTAAAATGCTTGCTTTTATTTCACATATGTCAATATTTCTCTCTTATATTCCTTTTATCTGTTTCTACTGTAATATCTTAATTCAAGCTCTTATTACCTATTGCGTAAATTTCTTTGGTAACCTGCTACATATTATTTTTTTTTATTTTGGCCTCTTCTACTGTAATATCTTAATTCAAGCTCTTATTACCTATTGCATAAATTTCTTTGGTAACCTGCTACGTATTATTTTTTTTATTTTGGTCTCTTCTAACTCTATTGCTTTTTTGGAGGAAAAGACAAGGAGACCTGGGATACAGAGAAGTGTTTCAGAAAGCAGCAGCAGCATATGCAAAGATTCAGAGTGAAAAGACAGGAATCCTGCATTTGAGGAACTGAAAAAAAGTTTTAATATGGCTGGAATATAGAGCAAGAAGAGAAGAAGGGTAAAAGATGAAGTTCAAGCAGCACATGAGATCATGAGAAGTGCCTTTTAAACCATGATAAGATCATACCTACCAGGGCCAACCCCGTGGCGCACTTGGGAGAGTGTGGCGCTCCCGTCGCGGGTTCTGATCCTATATAGGGATGGCTGGTGCACTCACTGGCTGAGCGCGGTGCGGGTGACACCAAGCCAAGGGTTGCGCTCCCCTTACCGGTCACAAAAAAAAAAAAAAAGATCATACCTACCAAAGGATTTATTTATATAACTAACATGAGACTTGTATTTAAGATATAACACTCTGGTTACAGTGTAGCCAGTGACTAATAGAATTGCAAAGCAGCGACAGTTGGGAGATTGTTGAAATAATGAAGTTACTAGGAAAAATAATGATTGTCTGTAGGGGATGAAGAAAAATGGATGAATGCTAGAGATAATTATGAGATAAAGTCAACATAAGGTAGAGTGAGTTAATAAGGGAAAGGGAGAAATCAAAGTTAATACTTCAAATTTTGTTTTGGGCAACATGGTAGATAGGAAAACCATGCAAATGGTATTATTGGTTTTCTTTTTCAGTTTTCAATAGTTTATTGCTGGCATATAGAAATACAGTTGATTTTGTATATTAATTTAGTATTTTGTGACCTTCCTAAACTCATTTATTATTTTTAGTAGCTTCTTGTAAATTCCATAGGATTTTTTACGTAGATTATTTTGTAGATATATGGTAAATTACATTGATTTTCAAATTTCAAACCAACCTCGTATTCCTGGGATAAACCCCAGGATATGCAATAGATTGTATATGAGTATTAACCTTGTGTCCTGAGACTTTGTTAACTACACATTACTTCTGGTCATTTTTTTGTCATGTATTCCTTAGGTTTTTTCTTTGTAAATAATCATGTCATTTGTGAATAGGGGCAGTTGTACTTCTTTTCCAGTCTTTATTCTTTTTTTCAATTCATTATTGTGCTGGCTGAGACCACCAGGACAATGACGAATAGAAGGGATAGGAGCAGACTACTTTGTCTTGTTCCCTATCTTAGGAAGAAAGTAT
>NW_007728625.1:63623-96935 GCF_000696425.1 Galeopterus variegatus | reverse complement strand
ACGAATAGAAGGGATAGGAGCAGACTACTTTGTCTTGTTCCCTATCTTAGGAAGAAAGTATTCAGTGTTTCACCATTAAGTATGCTGTTAGCTGTAGGGTTCTTTTCCTATATCAATGTAATTGAGGCATAATTTACGTAGAATAAAATTCAACATCCATTCATAAGGAAAACTCAACAAACTTAGAACAGAAAGGAACCTCTTCACTATGATAAAGGATATCTACTAAATAGAAATAGAAACATGAAGGAAATGAAAAGTATAACCACAATGAAATGTCACTACACATCCAACTAGAATAGTTAAAATTAAAAATTCTTTCAATACCAAGTGTTGGCAAGAATGTGGGACAACTGATAAGTGATACAATCACTTTGGAAAATAGTTTATCAGTTTCTTGTAAAATTAAACAGATTTAATGTATACCACCCAGCAATCCCACTTTTAGGTATTTATTTAGGAAAGATAAAAACATGTCATATAAAACCTTATACATAAATGTTCATAGTAGCTTTATTCATCATAGCCAAAATATGAATTAACCTTAATGTCCACCAATAAGCAAATGGGTGAAAAGTAATTGCTGTATATCTATAAAGTAGAACACTATATGATTTCATTTATATTAAGTTGTAAACAGGTAAAACTGACATTATAGTGCCTGTAAGCAGATCAGTGGTTGCCTGGGGGTTGGGTGATTGATTACACATGGGCACAAGGAACATTTTAGGGAGATAGGAATACCTTGATTATGATGGTGGTGGTTACCTGGCTGTATATATTTGTCACAACTTAAACTGTATATTGAAAATGGGTGCAGTTAACCCAGCTGGTCCCACAGCCCATATTCTGTTTCCCTTTTGGGGAGCAGTGTCTCCACTCACTTCTTTAAGTTTCCACTTGCCTCTTTTTCTTGGGACTCTGGAGTCTTCCTCTGCATGTGTAGTTTAACTGTCAGCCAGAGGTGAAGTGGCTTGTATGTGCAGATTTTGGAGCTAATCCTCTCTACTGAATTCTTCCCTTGAGGATTTTCTCCTCAATTTTCTGGGTATCTGCCTGTCCTGAACTCTGTCCTCTGACATCTCTAGTCAGTAACACTGCCCCCTGCCTTATACAGAATTTGAGTTTGCCCTTAGGCACGAAAATGCAAATATATAAATCTCACCCATTGTAGTTTTTCTGTTTTTGAAGAGTAGGCTTTGCTTCTGTTTCTGCCTGCTTTTGGTGGCTTTCCAATTTCAAGTAGTGTGCGCGCACGCGCACACACACACACACACACACGAAATAAAAATGAATGCTGTTAGCAGACAAGCAATTTTAAGTACTTCTAAGACCAAATATTGGTAAGAGAATCAAACCAGAGGAAAATCCACCAAAAAAAAGAGCATTAGGGGAGTAACCCTGTAGAGGTGGGACAGTTTTCAGGGTAATCTAGTAAAATTATCAAAGTTATAACTGAGTATTTGAGGCAACTAGGCTACTTAGCCTCCTATTTCTTCCCCTTCTCTAGTTGAACAGAGGGCAGCAGATATAGTTCCCCTGGAATAAAGCTGCTTGTGTGTTGGGGAGTGGTTGGTGGTAGGAGAGCTAATATTTTTCTCAGCGATATAATTATCTGCCTTGAAAGTTCAAATGAATCATTTGGAAAACTATTATAACTAGTAAGACTTAAAGCTCAACAAACAAATATTAGTCTCTTTCTTAAATGGAGATATTTAAGAGATATTTATTTCCTAAATGGAGATATACTCCAAGAAAATAGCAATTAAGTTTTGGGATTTTTTTAAGACTCAAATTCATTAAACATCTAGGAATAAACTTAAGCATGAGTGTCAAGAGCTATATGAAGAAAATATAAAACTTTAGAGGAAGACATAATAGTCATGAATAAATGGAGACATGCTGCTGTGGTTTGCATATTTGTCTCTTCCAAAGTTAATTATCCTGATTTGATCATCACACATTGGACACAGGTATTGGTATTCAACTCTGTACCCCACAAATATGTATAATCAATTATGCTTAAAAATAAAAAAAAAGTTCATGTTGAAGCTTAATCCCCAATATGGTATTTGAAAGGTGAGGCCTTTAAGAGGTAATTGGATCATGGGGTTTATGAGCAGATTACCCTCATGAGCAGATTAATCTATTCATGGATTAATGGGTTAATGAATTAATGGGTTATCAGGATTATTAATTAATGTGTTAATGAATTTATAAGGAGAGGAAGAGAGCATGTGGACACCCTCTTTCCCTTTTGCCTTGTGAGGCCCTGTACCTCCTTGGGACTTTGCAGAGAGTTGCCACCAGGAAGAAGGCCGTCACCAGATGTGCCCCCTTGACCTTGGACATCCCAGCTTCTAAAACTGTAAGAAATAAATTCTGTTTCTTTATAAATCACCCAGTTTCAGGTCTTCTGTTAAAAGCAACAGAAGGTAGACTTAAGACATATACCATATTCATGATGAGAAAGATTCAGTGTTGTATAGATCTCAGTACTACTTCTGATCTCATTGGTAAATTCAGTGCAATTGCTAGTTAGAATCTGAACTGAATTTGGGGGAGGTGAGTGGGTAGACATGATAATATGATCCTCAAGTTCATCTGGAAGAGAATCTGGATAAAAATAGATACATAAAATATAAACAAACATCTTGCCCTAACAGATATAAAAAATATGATGATATAGTACTTAAAATAATGTGATATTACTATGGACATAAACTAATGGAGTAGAAGAAACAGCCCAATAATAAATTTTTATCTATATGAAAACATAGTTTATTGTAGTGGTGGCATTCAAATCAGTAAAGGTATTGGAAAAATTGGTTAAAGCAAAGAAAAAAAACATATTTGGATTCCTAATTGATACCATATACAAAAGTAAATTTCAATGTAAATTTAAGTTTAAAACAACAGTATAAAAATGTTAGATAAAAATTTGGAAAAATTTTTCTATAACATTTGCTTGTTATGACTGTCCTAAGGAACAACAGTTCATGCATTTATAAAGGAAATGCTGATAGATTTTATTAAGTAACATTTAGAATATACAATGAGAGATACTTTAAAGAAGGATAAAAGACACACTACCAACTGGAGGGAATTACCACATATATAACAAATTATTAAAATCTAGAATATGTTAAAGAGCTTCTATAAATAGTAAGTAAAAGTCAAATAACCCAATAGAAAAATGGGGAGATGGCGTGAACAGAATAGTGTTAATGACAAACATAAATGTTCAGTCTTATTAGTAAGTCAGAGAGATAAGCCAAATAAAATTACAATGAGGTAGTACTCTTTGCATACTAGATTATCAAAAATGTAAAGATTCACAATACCTGTTTCTGGCAAAGACTCAGGGAAAAGTATGTTCTCAGATACTTGGTGTAAGTGTAAAAAAGTGAAATAGTCTTTTTGGAAGACAGAGACAGCATATCTCAAAATTTTTAATTTTCTGTATGCAAGAATTAATCTTGCAGCATCATTTATAACTAGGAGTTAGTATTGGAAGAAACTGAAATATTCATAAGAGAATAGTTGAATAAAGTATGTCACCCACATGTAGGCAAACTATGCATCTGTTAAAAAGGTTGAAATATTTGAGCTGACATGGGAAAACCCCAAAACACATTGTTAAGTAAATAATTAAACAAAATGAGTAAAGTTTAAAATAATAAAATTAAAATGAAATAAAATAAATCATACCCATGAAATGTATTTATGTATACACACACATACACACACAATATAAGTTACATCATGTGTTCATGTGTCCACAGCATTAGAAGGCATGCTTACTGATATGTGAACAGGAGTCACCTCTGAGGAAGGGAGAGTAGGACTGGGAGAGCCATGATGAAGGACTTTTATGTTTTAATTGAATATTTTACATTGATATCGTTTTCAGGTATTTTCATACTAACTAATATAGAAAACAAAAGGCTAAATGATCATTCATCCAAACTTGGCTATACTTTTAAATTTCTTGGGAAAAAAAAAATTGCTGACACCTCATATCTATAGATTGATGGTTAGTTGGTCTATTTAGACCTAAGCATTTTAGGAAAATTTCCCTATGTGAGTCTGATACTCACTGACCATCATTCACAACTACCCATTTGGTTTGGTCACCTGATTTTACAAATGAAGAGAGACTTTTGAGAGGTGAAAGGGGTAGCTGTAGTAGGAAAGTGTTCAGATGGATTTATCAGGCCCCACTAGTTCTCCAGCATTTTTTAAATCTACCCAGGATAGCATAGTGAAGAGTGAAGTTGAGATCAAATTTAAATTTTTCACACCTTTCTTTCTACTGTGTTACTGAACCTGTTGTTTACTGCATGTGTTGACTCTCTAGAATTCCTTTATGTGGGAGATGCTCAAGTCATAGGGAATCAAAAGTTGTTTAAAACATTCTCCTCAAGTTTCTAACCTGATTTATAAACAAGAAAAAGCAAAAGGTTAATATCACAATGTGTATAGCTACAATTAAGATGAGTAATGAATGGTAGGCATTACTACTAAAGGTTTCTAAAAATGGGTAGAGAATGGAACATTTTACAGATAGGGTATACAATCCCTTGAACTGTGCTATCTTGTACATAAATGTATTCTCTTCCTGAAATGTCTTACCTCCACCTTAAACCACATCCCTCACCGCTTACTCCTAATCCTTTACCCCTCATCCTTCATTCTTCCTCTCTGTACCTTCACATTTTTTAAGATTCAAAGTAAAAGTGACTTCCTCTTCTAAAGCCTTGGACCACCACCACCACTCATTTATATTTTACCTCTTTATCTTGTCTCCCTATAGCAGTGGTGATGCTTTTTTGAGATTATATGTTTTATAACTTACAAATTCTTGAGGCAGGGGACCAAACTTTGATCTTTGTATCATCCCAATACCTGGCACAGTGCCTCATATACAATAGACTTCAAATAATGAATGGGTTAAGGAAAAAACGTACATTTCAAACTTAACACCATGGAAAAGAGTGTAAGCTAGCCAGTCTCAAAAGTGATACTGAGAGAGGTGAAGAAAGAGATAAATATATGGCTATAGATTTAAGTAGATCATTTTTTTTTAAGTAAGGCTATTTACAATAGGAACCCTAAATAATTTGGGGTTAAATTAAATAGGCTTCCTAAAAAATATTTTTAAAGCAATACCTTTAAGGCCGGCCCATGGCTCACTCGGTAGAGTGCAGTGCTGACAACACCAAGGCCACGGGTTCAGATCCTATATAGGGATGGCCGGTTTGCTCACTGGCTGAGCGTGGTGCTGATCCCCTTAGCGGTCATCTTTTTAAAAAAAGAAAATAAAATAAAAAAATAAAGCAATACCTTTAAGGCCGGCCCGTGGCTCACTCGGTAGAGTGCAGTGCTGACGACACCAAGGCCACGGGTTCAGATCCTATATAGGGATGGCCGGTTTGCTCACTGGCTGAGCGTGGTGCTGATCCCCTTAGCGGTCATCTTTTTAAAAAAAGAAAATAAAATTAAAAAATAAAGCAATACCTTTATTTCCACTGTTTGTTCCCTATTTGATATTCCATTATCATCATTGGTATTTGTTCTTTAGTTTTGTGCATATACATCTTGTTAAGTATATTTGTTTTATGTTCTGTCTGTCTCACTCTTCCCCTCCCTCTCTCCCAACCTCTCTCTTTTCTCTCTCTCCATATGTGTGTGATGTGTGTATAAAGTTTGATATTTTAAAAAATAGTTTATTTTCTTCATTGTAATAAAAATAACCTTTTAGTATTAATTTAAGACAATGTTATAAGGAATAGGTCAGATATTACCAGTTAGAACATCATTAGTAAAGAGAAAGACTGTCATTTGATGATTTATTTTCCCATAGGATAGTGGATTTTTGGGGGGCTTTGGTAAATTAAAAATAAGCTTTTTATATCCTGCAAATTTTTTAAAATTTGCAATTGATAGGATTTCCACATTTAGTTTCTTCCTAGTTCTTCACCTTCTTATAATAGAGAAAAAAATATTTTTTACAATATGCACAGTGATATTGTACATAGTGGAACAGTGACTCTGAAATGAAGTACTAGTTGAGTACTTCTGTAAGTCAGTAAGCTTTAGCTTTCTGCAGTTATTGGGTTATAGTATGCTGTTTACCACAAGGAAAATCAAATTATTCCTTTGAGATTTTTCAGATGCACATACACACATGTAAAATAAGAGGTGAAATGATCTTTGGCCTTAATTTATCTTCTTATATCGTATCTAACTTATTTTTATCTGAGAAGTGGAAATGCATTCTTACTTGCTGCTTTGGTGCTTTAGATGAATTTCAAGAAAGACCTATTTCTTTGATAGCTATAGTCTTTGGTGATATATTAACAAGTTTTGTGTGTTTTGAGACTTTTGAAACAAAATCACTCATTATCCCAGTGTTTCTTGCTTCTTATGGAGATTGACTCAAAATAATACCCCTTATTATCATAAAGTCCTTTTTATTTTCCTTTTTTGTTTTGTTTTTCCTTAAGGTGAAGTCTTCAAACAAGTATAAAGTATTCTTTGTTATTTATAACTCTGCCACACCCAAACTTTATTTTAAAACGTTTCAAATATACAAAAAAGTATCAAAAATATTTTTAAAAAAGAATCCAGCTTGAGAAGTGAAACATCACTCGCAAGATGGTGGACCAGGAAGACCCAGGTCCTTCTTCCCCCATGGAAACATCAAACAAACAACTATAGATTAACTAAAATAATTTTGTAGTTCTGGAAACCAGTCAGAGATCTACAGCAACTAAGCAAATGCTCAGTCAAGAAAAAGCCACATTCAAAATGGTAGGAAATTTTGTAGTGTTTTACTCTTCTTTGCCCTTTCTCTTCCTCAGAGTACATGGCATGGTCAGTGGTCCAATTCTTGTTTCCCTCCCTTGGGATGGAAGAAGCAGAGAGGAACTTGTTTGCGGTCATCTGGCCTGTTTGTTGGCTGCCCAAGGGACTGAGTTCAGTCTTAACCTGACTCGAAGCTCAGACAGGCAACAACAGCATAGTTTGGATATCATACTGGAAGCACAGAAGGGAGTGGCAGGTGCCATGGTGCATGAAAAATGGATGAATACTGCAGATCTGTGGACATCTGGGGGCAAGATACTCCAGGTAGAGGAACACAAAATAGAACATCTAAGGACTTGAGAAGAAACTGGTGAGACTCTTTGGGAAATTAAGACTTTTTAAAGCAGCTGGGCTCAATTATGTTTCAATAAAAAAATAGTAATAATAAATATTGAAAAATAAAATAAAATAAGCTGGGGGAATAGAGTGTTAAAACACACACACACACACACACACAATAATAAATATTGAAAAATAAAATAAAATAAGCTGGGGGAATAGAGTGTTAAAACACACACATACACACACACGACACACACGACACACATATAGGCCCAGACAGGGTGAATGCCCAGAAAAGATATGAGAAGATTTTAAACCTTCATGCTGGGTTGATCTCAAGGCTCAGGGGCTTGCTAATTTAATTAGTGAAGGTCTTTCATACCAGTCTACAAAAACTTTGAGAAGTAGCCCTTTTTTTCAGATGCCCAGTTTTCAACAAAATATCACAAGGAATACAAATAATAAGGAAACATGGCCCATTCAAAGGAACAAAAATCTCCAGAAACAGCCCTTGAAGAAACACATGCATCAGGCTTAAATATGCTTAAACGACTGTCTTCAATATGCTCAAAAATCTAAAGGAAAGTACAGACAAAAAAAATAAAGGAAATCAAGAAAACAATTTGTTGACTAAATGTGAATATCAACAGAGATATTTGGAATATAAACACAAATGTATAGAAAATTGAACAGAAAATTCTAGAGCTGAAAAATACAATAACAAGTGAAAAATTCACTAGAGAGGTTTTCAACAGCAGATTCAAACAAGCAGAAGAAAGAGACAACTTGAAGGCAGGTCATTTGAAATGATCAACTTTGAGGATTGAACAGAGAAAAGAATGAAATAAGTGAACAGGGCCTAAATTATTTACAGGACACCATCAAGCAGATCAATGTACACATTATGTGGGTTCCAGAAGGAGGAAAGAAGGGACAGAGAGATTATTTGAAGAAATAATGACCAAAAACTTCCCAAACTTGAGGATCAATATGGATGTACAAATACAAGAAGCTCACCAAACTCTAAGTAGGATAACAACTGTTGAAAGGCAAAGAGAATCTTGAAGGCAGCAAGAGAAAAATAACTTGTCATGTACAAGGGATCCTCAGTAAAATAATCAGCAGATTTCTTAGTGGAAACCTTGAAGGCCAGAAGGCAGTGCTGAAAGAAAAACACTGTCAACTGAAAATTCTATATCTGGAAAAACAGTCCTTCAAAAATGACAGAGAAATTAAGATTTTCTCAGACAGATAAAACCTGAGGGAGTTCATTACCACTAGACCTGCCCTAAAACAAATGCTAGAGGTAGTGCTTTAAGTTGAGGTGAAAAGATGTTAGACAGTAAGTCAAAGCCATACAAAAATATAAAGCTCTCCAGTAAAAGTAAATACATGAACAGTTATGAAAATAATATTACTGTAATTTTGGTTTGTAACTTTTTATTTTCTACAAGATTTAAAATACAAATGCATACAGAACAGTTATGAAATCTATGTTAAAGCATACACAGTATTTAATGATGTAATTTTTGGCATCTGTAATAGAGTGGGGGATGGAGCTGTGAAAGAGTAGAGTTTTATATGCAATGGAAGTTGGAATAATATAATGAAATTAATATGGATTGTCATAGCTTTAGGATGCTATATGTAATCCCCATGGTAACAAAAAGGAATATAAACAATATCTATAGAAAATACATAAAAGGAAATAAGGGAATCAAAATGTATCACGACAAAAATCAGCTGAACATAAAGGAAGGCAGTAATGGAAGAAATGAGGGCAAAAGAGCTATGACACACAGAAAACAAACAGCAAATCCCAAAAGCATGTTGCTTCCCTGTCAGTCATTTAAATCCAAGTGGATTAAATTCCCCAGTCAAAAGACATAGATTGGCAGAAAGGGGAAAACAAACAAACAAACAAAAAACAGGATCCAATTATATAGTCAACATCAGACTCACTTTACATCTAAGAACACATAGGTTGGTAAGAGTTTCTCTAGCATGCAGCTCCTATAAGCCCTATGCAGCAACAGCCTCTTTTCATCAGTGAGCAGAGGAAGGACTATCCTTGCCATCCAGTTTCAGGAAGCTATCCTGCTTCTGGTTCCCTAACTCTCTAAATTTCTTGTTTCATTTACTTTATATGTGTATCTATCATTGTTTCATGGATCGTTTCAAAGGCAAGTTTACAGAACCATCTTGAAATCTTGTACTTAATGTCTTTAAAAAATATTTAAGCATCTTATTTTAAAAAGTAGATGTAAATGCTCTTTAGCAAGATGGCAAACTGTATACATTGCTAACATATGTTAAATACTTGCTGTGCTCTAAGTATTGTAATTTTATTATCAAGTTTAAACCTATGGCACTATGAAGTATGTATTATCATCATTTTATAGATGAGAAAATCAAGATACTGTGAAATGAAGTGATTTGCCACACTAATATAATAATAATTCTATCATTCTAAATAATAGAATGATTCCAGGGGTGTGCCAAATTCAGTGATGAGCAGGGAGGGAACTTGTCGAGACTAATGGGATTGTTTGGGAGGAGATATACTGCTATACACACAGCCAGCTGGGTCAACCCAGTTCCTACTCGTGGGCCATGTGGTGAGCAATTAGCAGTGTCTACCACCAAGTGTGGCTGGTTGAATTAGAAAAGTAAGCCAGTGACCCCAGTTGGAGGGTAACACCCACTTGAATGAGGAAAGCCCCTTTACCCAGGTGACTGTCAAAACCTACTGGCAGCACTGTCTATCTATCCCTCACCAACTCTTGGAGTCAAGCTGTGTATCCTGTCTCTTTACAAGCAGGCAGACATATAAAATATTTACAAACAGTCTTACGGAGAATTGCATATTTTTGTACTCAACAAAATAGACACCAACATTTGAGAAAGTTAATACTATGAAAGAGATGCACCCAAGTGAGCAAAACAAAGACTTTACACTGGCGGAAACAGAGCAGTCTGTAAAGATAGAAATAATAGTGCCAATCTGAGAAAGTTAATACTATGAAAGAGATGCACCCAAGTGAGCAAAACAAAGACTTTACACTGGCAGAAACAGAGCAGTCTGTAAAGATAGAAATAATAGTGCCAATCTGTGGTTAATAAGGAGATGTTATCAGTGTTTACATGTAAATTGCATAGCACAGTGCTTGGAACATAGTAAGTGCTCAATAAATATTAATATAAACAAAAGAAAAGGACTCCATAATTTACATTGGCACAATTACAGGATATTGCATCCATGCAAAGGAAACAGTGAAAGATTTTGGAATCTAAAAATATAATTGTTACAATAAAAAAGCTCATTAGTTAGGATAGAGTAGATGCTGTGGAAGATTTAATGCTTTGACCATTATCGAATGCAGCAAATAAAAATAGTACAAGCATATATAATATTTTAATAACACAACTATCACGTTTAATCAGTCACAAAATCTACATTTTTCCCCCAGATATCTATGACTAGAAATTAAGGCACATGGGAAATTTCATTACTACATTGTTGTAGATAAAAAAAAGTTTGCTGATATTAATCAGTGTGTAGAATCAACAAGGAGTTCTTCCAAGGGAAAAGAATGAGAAACTTGTATACAATGGAATATTATTCAGCAGTAAATGGAATGATATACCACTGCACACTCATTAGAGTGGCTGTAATTTTTAAAAGCTAGTGTTAATGAGGAGGTTAAGAAATTGGAACCCTGATATTATTCAGCAGTAAATGGAATGATATACCACTGCACACTCATTAGAGTGGCTGTAATTTTAAAAAGCTAGTGTTAATGAGGAGGTTAAGAAATTGGAACCCTGGGCTGGCCCGGTGGTGCACTCTGTTGAGTGCGGCGATCCCGCTGAGGGTTCGGATCCCATATAGAGACCAGTCCACTAACTGGCTGAGCGCGGTGCGGGCGCAACACCGAGGGTTGCAATCCCGTTGCCGGTCGCGGTAACCGGGCGCAACACCGAGGGTTGCGATCCCGTTACCGGTCACGAAAAAAGACAAAAAGGAGGAAAAAAAAAGAAAAAAAGAAATTGGAACCCTAATACATTAACCTTGGGGGTATGAAAAGATACAGTCACTATGGATATAAACTTGGTAGAGCCTCAAAATTAAATAGTTACAAAGATCCAACAATACCACTCCTAAGCATATACGCAAGAGAATTAAAAACATGTTTACACAAAAACTTGTACATGAATGTTCATAGCAGTATTATTCATAATAACCAAATGGTAGAAACAAAACAAATGTCAGTCATAAGAAGGAATGAAATACTATTACATGCTACAACATGGATGAACCTTGAAAACATTATACTAAGTGAAAACAAACACAAAAGGCCACATATTATATGATTCCATTCATATGAAATGTCCAAAATCAGCAAATCCAGAGACACAGGTACCTTAGTAGTTGGCAAAGGATATGGGGAGGGGAGCATTGAGGCTGACTGTTAATAGGTACAGGATTTCTTTTTGGGATGATGGAAATATTCTGGAATTAGTGGTGATGATTGTACAACATAGTAAATATACTAAAGTACACTGAATCATATTTTTAGATGGTGAGTTTTGCGGTGTGTAAAATATATCTCAATAAAAAATGCTATATAAAAAATAATGCTGGGTCTATGGCCATATGCATTTTATATTTTGATATATACTGCCAAACTGTCCTCCACTGAGATGGTGCAATTTATGCTCTCACAAGCTATGTATGAGGGTGCCTTTGTTCTCATTCTTGCTATTGTGGTATGTCATCAAAGGTTTAGTCTTTACCAATGTTATTGTTGAAAAATAATAACCTAATGTAGGTTACTTTTGTATATCTCTAATTATAATAAAGATCGAATCTCTTTTCATATAATTCATTGCCATCTATATTTCCTTAACTGTGGACTTCTATTCTTATCCACTGCCTATTTTTCTATTAGTGTTGGTCTTTTTCTAATTGGTATGTAGAACTCCTTTATATGTTATCTTTTTTCCTAGTTTGTTTTTCTTTCAACTTAATAATAGATTTTTACTATGAATGCCATCATTACTATCCAGTAGTGCTTGTTATAGTATTGCTCCATTTTCATTGCTTAAGCCAAGAACATAAGTCCTGTTTCACTGACATCACTGATGTGGACTATTAAGTTTCTCAGTGCCTACCATTGCACTTCTTTTATGCTATGTCAGCTTCACATATCTATTTGTGTATGTAAATGTGTTTGTATTTCTTATATCAGAATATTTTGAAGGGGAACTGAATAAGGAAGGCAGGCTTTGGATTGATTAATTGCTGCCAAATTTTGATTTTAGACAGTCATTAAAGTGAATGTAATTTATGATTTTAATTAGAAAATATGAAGAACAAAATCACTAGACTAATTGTTGGGTGGGAAGATGAATTAATGGGTGGAAAAATAGGGGAAACAAATGTGTTAAATAGAGCTGAAAACCAGGTATTGACAAAGGAACAGATACTCCCCACTCCCAACTGTTGAGTCATTCAGCAGGTTTAGTCAGTCCTTAAATAAATATTTTTAATACATTTTTTATGCCAAGCTCCGTGCTAGGTGCTGACTATCCAGTATTGAGTAAAACAGGTTTATCCCTGACCTCATGGAGTTTATAATCTAATGAAGGAGACAGGCAATAAAAAGGTTAAACATATTATAATTGAGAAAATATTATGAAGGAATTTAATGTTCCTTGCTTGTTTATAGAAAAAAACTGAGTAAATGAGAGCCACGTGGCATACTTTTGGTAGGGTAGTCAATAAAGGCCTTTCTGAGAAGGTAGAAGTTAAACTGAGACTTAAAGGTAATGAAGAGGAGCTAGCCATAGGAAAAGTAGGTTAAGGACATTCTCTGAAAGGGAAGCTTGAAATTGAGGGCCCTAAGATCACATCTTTGAGAAACAGAAAAGAGGCCATTATGGCTTCAACTCAGTAAGTCGAGGTGGAAGAGGTAAGAAGGGACCATTCAAGCCATAGTAAAGAATTTGGGTCTTGCACTGAGAAGTTATCAAGGTGTTAAACAAAGGAGTGACATTATCAGGTTTATGTTTAAAAGACTACTTTAGCTTCTGATGGAAGATGAAGAGGTAGATGGTAAGAAAAAAACTGGGAAAGCATTTAAGAAGCTGTGGCCAAAGCCTGGACCAGAGATAAGGATGGTAGCAGAGTAGATGAATACATTCTAGGCATAGTTTGTAGGTAGAATCAGCTGGATTTGGTGTATTGGATGTTGTCAGTAATGGAGAGGAAAGACTCATGGACTACTCTTAAGCATTTGTTATAAATATCTATGTGTTCTGTGTGGAATCAAACTTAGGTGGTGGGAGTTAGGGCTAAAAATAATGGTACATAAGCTTATATTTGTGTATTACTTTGAATGTACCACCACATCTAGTACCTCACTTTGGGTTCTTTAATTTTTTTTTAACTGAAACATGTTGGCAGTTGAAATATTTTCTGAATTCACTTATAATTTTCCAGAAATAGAGCCTACCCAGCGTTCAGCAGTATGGAGGGTGCTTAAAATTCTCACACATGAAAAAGCAGTCCTTCCCAGAAGTAGACATTATCTCTTAAGAATTGACAAGGTTTTGAGGGGAGTGGGGAGGGGGTTTATTTTTTAAAGAATAGGGTAGAAGTTATAAAATTTCTCTTAAGAATTGATTTTCAAGTTCTATAGTTAAAATTTTGTCTGAATGAGAGCTTAAATTATGGCCCAGCATTTTTTTTTTTTTTTTTGTGACCGGTAAGGGAATCGCAACCCTTGGCTTGGCGTAGTCCGCACCGTGCTCAGCCAGTGAGCGCACGGGCCATCCCTATATAGGATCCAAACCCGCTGCGGGAGCGCTGCTGGGCTCTCCCGAGTGCGCCACGGGGCCGGCCCTAGCCCAGCATTTTTTTAATGAAATGTGAAGAGAATTTGAAAATCTTGCCAGACTGTTATAAAATATAGTTGAATTAACAGAAATCACTTCAGACTGCTGTAATTATTGAGCATATTTACTTTCAAAACAGCAATTACACATTGCACAAGGGTATTTCAAAGAGTTTGTAGAAAGAAAGAAAAGAATCCTTCC
Organism: Galeopterus variegatus; assembly: GCF_000696425.1. Taxonomy (NCBI): domain Eukaryota; kingdom Metazoa; phylum Chordata; class Mammalia; order Dermoptera; family Cynocephalidae; genus Galeopterus; species Galeopterus variegatus. The sequence goes on along the minus strand of NW_007728625.1, from coordinate 82,682 downwards.
ATTAATTTTTTGAAGTGCTCATATAATTTGATGGGAAATTCAAGTCAAAATCTTAAAGCTACCACAATGCATTCAGTAATATCTAGCATAATTTTGTTATATTTTATATGAACAATATTGCCTATAATTTAATGATTTTTTTTCTACCTAGGCCTTTTCAGAAATGCATGTTTTAGCATTGATCTTCAGATGGAACAGATCTGCAAGAATCGTTATATTAGTTCCTCAGGAAAAAATAAATCGGTCTTTTTTTTTTTTTTTTTCCCAGAGGTGGCTGGATCCAAACAAACCAATAAGGAAGCAGCTAAAGAGTGAGCATACATATTTACTTGATGTTTTACAAGTATACTTTATAAAGATAAGCAGTTAATATAATCTGATTAATTAGAACTGCTTTTATTACTTTTAGGAGGATCTCCTTACAGTTTGAACTTCAGAGTCAAATTTTTTGTAAGTGACCCCAACAAGTTACAAGAAGAATATACAAGGTGGGTTTATGGAGCATATTTTTCTTGAAAATGTTGTCAAAACTCTATTATGAAATTAATTAGGCAAAAATACATACATTACAGTTGGCCCTCCATATCCATGGGTTCTGCATCCATGGATTCATTTTTTTTAAATGCATCTGTACTGAACATGTAAAGACATTTTTCTTGTCATTATTTCCTAACAGTACAACTATTTACATACCATTTACATTGTATGAGGTATTATAAGTACTCTAGAGATGATTTAAATTATATGGGAGGTTGTACATTGGTTACATGCCATTTTATATCAGACTTCAGCATCTGCTGATTTTGGTATCCGAGGGAGGTCCTGGAACCAGTTCTCCTTGGGTACCCCGTGACCATGCTGTAATTCTGAGCTTCCCAACTAGTGCACAGAATAAGTTGTAGATGTTCCATGGTAACTATTTCCTCCCCTTTTGGGTGACTGGGAGGGCTTTAGGGGATTAGAACCTCAGGGCTGCCCTGTCTGCAGTCTCCTGAGCCATATAAATATTGCATTTTTCTACTTGTGAACAGTAGTTAAGAAGCACTGCTGTAATTGAGATAATCAGATAATGCTGAAATTGTATCCAAGGGATGCTGTATAGTGCGAATTTTCCCTGGTTTATTTATTTATTTATTTATTAGTAAAACCATATTCTATGTATTTATTTCATTGAGAAGAACATAGCATTTATTATCATGTGCAGAAATAACAGTCAATAGGTACCTTTTTTCCCCTTCATATTTTTAATCTTTGGTTCTAAAGAAAGTATAATGGACTTTATAAAGGATGTTGCAGGGGGTACATTAGCATGTTCAGGCCTTTATGCCCACTTTACTGCCCATTTTAAGTCTGAGTTTGTTACTGTCTAATTTTGTTGTCACTTCTGCTTGAAAAAGTGTACACAAGAATGATCCAGATGAACATTTTGTTAATATTCTTGAATGTTAGGTGAAATGTTTAAGGTAGAAATAAAGAGAAAAAAACTGACAGCGTGGTAACTGTCATTATTTAACAATCAAAAAGATAACCCTGTGTGTTGCTTGAAAGATAGAATTATCAATTAGTTAAAAAAAAAAAGAAGAAAAAATTAGCATATTATATCTTGTGTAAAATTCTCTCATAGTATAGGTTGGCAGCTGTATTCAGAATTACTCCAAAAGATAGGTGCCAAATAAAAAGTCCATACCTAAAGCTACCTATAGACAGGATGTTAGACTTCAATTTATTGGTTATCATTTAGAATATTATGTTGAAATGGAGAAACAAAAGAATAAATTAAAGATATTTAGTTAGCTGCAGCTGCAGTGTTTGTAAAAATAGCATTTTTAATAGTAGACCAAGTCAGAAAAATTAGATTGATATTCTTGAGAGTCCTTTTCTGTGTGTTTGTTGGGGTGGGGGGTGGGGGGGCTGAATATTACTGGTTTTAGAATGGGAAATTATAATATATATTTATAATATACACCCTGGATTAGGCAGTCCTAATGTTTGCAATTAATAATAGAACCCAAACTAATTTATCTTGAAAAGCAAAGTGGTGTTATATGAATACCCTTTAGTTTAATATTGTAACCCTTAATCGGTCAGGTGTTTTGTTGAATAATTAAAATAACAAGATTTTTTATCTTAAATTATCAGTCTAATAAAACTTCCCCTAATTTTGCGTGAACTGCAAGGAAATTGCTCTGAACTAATGAAAATTATGAATTATAAAGCAATTTAAATGCATTTAATATTTCCTGGTACATGTGATAACTTGAAATCAAGTAAAAAAATATTCTGTAGTATATGTTTTCTATAATCAGATTTTAAAATGTGTAAGAAATATTTGTAATTAAAATGCCAGTAATTTAAAATAGGATTTCTAGTGTGTTTAATGTTTATGAAAAACTTTGTTAACGTAAGCAATTAAAATAATATCAATTGTAGCCATTTTCATAATTTACTTCACTCGAAGCATAGTCTTTGAATTTCTGAATGGAGTTTGAATGTATCGATTCTTTTATAGCCTGTGTTGAATGCATAATCAAGGAAAAAATGTGTCACTGATAATTAAGTCAAAATAACTTCCTAAAGTAGAAGAAAGTGAAATCAAGTTTAATAGTAATGGAGGAATTAACTTGTGCTCAATCCATCAGTGTAGAAGATTATCTTTGTTTTCACCAGAAATAATGCTTTATTTCAAAAACCCTTTATACTGGAGTTTTATGGAATCTTGTAACTGATGCTGTTTGGTAAAAATGGGGTAAATAGCTAGTTTTTATTTCATTACTGTATTGTACATCAATGATTCTCTACCCTGAATACAAATTAGAATCTCTTGGAGGAGCTTTAAACCTTGGTCACACCCCTGGAATATTCCGATTTAATAGGATCTGAGTATGGCATGTACCAGCTCCCTAAATGATTCTAATAAGTAGCCATGGTTAGGAAATATTCTTTTAAAACTTTAGTGCTTGGGTAGCCTTAATAATATGGTCATGATCAGTAACAAGACATCCTCAGCCACAGCTGCTAAATTTTCAGGACTAGATTAGACTCCACAAGACAGGAAATCTGCTGTACCTCCTTACCTTGAGATTCTATTTTGAATTAGTGGAAGAAAAGAATGGAGTCAAAGAGCTTCCATCAGGTTAGACATAATTTAGTATTAGGAGGTGCTAACATCATTAGAATTAGATTTTTTCAATTCCTGAGATGCATATATCAGGCAAGTGATATTGCATCCACTTTACAAATGTAGAAACTAAGGCTCAGCCATATTTTAAGTAATTTGCCCAAAATCATAGGCTAGTTCAGTTTAGGACTTGAATTCTGGTTTCTTGGTTAAATGAGTATGTAAGTAAAATTGGGCAAGTATTGGTATTATTTGTGTAGGATTTATATTATGTCAAATATATACATGACCTTTAAATCCAAACTGTAATAAGATTCTTTCCCACCAGGAACCTTTAACTTCTAATTTTGAAAACAAGTAGGCCTAATTAAAATACACTATCTTGGATTAAGTAGGTAATATTTATAATATTATGCATTAAGCCTCACTGGGAGTTTATATATTTCATTATCAGCACCAAACACACACACACACACACACCCTTTTTTTTTTCTTTAAAAAAAAAAAAAGATGACTGGTAAGGGAATCTTAACCCTTGACTTGGTGTTGTCAGCACCATGCTCTCCCAAGTGAGCCACGGGCCGGCCTCTATATACTTCATTAATATATGAAGCCAGGACATTTGAATCAGGTTTTGGAGGTTTGGGGAGGGTTTTGGTGGGTATTTTGTTTGGTTTTTTTTTTTTTTTGGTTTTGTTGAGTTTGGTTTTTTGTTTGTTTTTTTATAGTGAATATCTGATTCTCTGAAAACCTTAGTTACATTCATTGGTAATTTGAATATTGTCATGGAGCTTTTTAATGACTTTAATCAGCCAAACTGGAATCTTAATGACTTTTGACTCCTGGAATATGTATATTTTTTTAGTTGGGTGAAATAAAAGTCTTATTTCCCGTTTAAATATTTAAAACCACAAAATTTGGTCTTCTGCCAACTTACAGCACAGGTGACTTTTCCTAAGCATTGATAAATCTGTGAGTGAAGGCTTATACTAGGAATAGAAGTACAATGCCATATTGTAAGCAACTTCAGCAGTCTTGTTAGAGAATATGTATGTTTTTGTTGGTTTTAAAGGAAATCAGGTACTTGACAGTTCTAATAATGGTAGAGCAATACTAGGGAAAGGAACTTTTTATTTTATATTTTTTTCTGATCAAAGAGACCTTTCTTAACTCAATTGGAGGTAAATAGGTGTTTTTCTACAATGAGCAGCTTCCTGCTGCCTAATACTAAAATGATCAACACATAGGCCTGTCCTTGCAGCTGGTTTCCTATCTCAACAGAAAGAATGATTTTCTTTAATTGGACTCTAGTGCATTGCTACTGTCAGCTTTCCCATGTTTCTTACCAAGTATTATACGCTTCCCAGTCCTACTTTCTGCATACGGCCCTAATCTTCTCCCCTGGTCCTGTAACTCTTAAAAATCTTGATGAGTTTTATAATGGAAGCTAGTGGAAACAGGACATTCAAAGAACAGAATTTCATATGTTAAAGAATTTTAAAGATTTGAATTTGTGAATTTATGAAAGCTTATTTTAAAAATATCTTTATATGTACAAATATATAGATTATAAAAGCAAATATTTAAATACTTTAGTTTTATTAATATAAGCATATAGTTTCTTAGACCTGAAATTATTATCATTTCAGTAAATGCTATGTCTTTTTTTTTTTTTTTAAGGTACCAGTATTTTTTGCAAATTAAACAAGACATTCTGACTGGAAGGTGGGCTATTTTAAATTTTTTGTAATGGACTTTAAAAATACTTTTCTGTGTTACTTAAGTATTTCGTGATCATTGCAAAAAATTATTGGAAACGTTTACATGTAATATAAATTTCATTCATCAGATAAGTTCATTTCTTAACAGTTGCAGTTAAGTCACATAGAAACTTCAAGCGCGAATAGTATAACATAAATTATAGCAGTTTGAAAAATATTATATTTAACCTTGGGTTATGTATTTTGTTTTGTTTTATTAGATTGCCCTGTCCTTATAGTACTGCTGCCCTTTTAGCTTCATTTGCTGTCCAGTGTAAGTATCAGCCCACTTTTAGGTCAAATAGCGTAAGATTTTGTGGTCTGTGTTGATAGCACATTGCCTTAATGTGGGAGTTCTTTAGACATGTTACTGTACAGAAAATAGTGACTGCAGAGGAAATGTTATGAAACATCCAATTAGTTAGCAGTTACTTGGAGTTTTGAAAAAAATTTGTTAGAAATTGTTTGAGCCCTGGAAGAATGTTAAGTGAATTGTTACAACTTGTTTAGAAATGTATAAATATTTTACTACAAGAAATATATAATGGAATTAATGACATTGCCAATTTGGCTATAATAATTGAAAATTTTGTTTATTAAAGTGTGAATATTTTCCTTCAATTATTAGCTGAACTTGGAGACTACAATCAGTCGGAGAACTTGCCAGGCTACCTCTCAGATTATTCTTTCATTCCTAATCAACCTCATGATTTTGAAAAAGAAATTGCAAAATTACATCAGCAACACATGTAAGGATTTATTTAGTTTTCTACTTATTTGGTAAACTTCTTAGTGGCATTCTTTCTAGAGAAATGTTTCAAATTGTTTCTAATTTGATTATTGTAATTACTTAATATAGAACAGTTACTATTTTGTAAAATAATATGACTATTGTAAAAAAATGCAGGTGATCAATATTAAAAATAATCATTGCTTATTTCATAGAATATATGAGGCTTTTTTTTGCTTCTGCTAAGAACCATAAAGCTGTAAATAGAAATGTATTTTACTGTTACATAAAGTCAGTTATTTAAGAAGGAATTTAGAATATTAATAATATATTCACAATATACAGACAACTGTACTTAGGAATTCTTTCTCAGTTTTTAAGTATATGAAAGGAGTCAATTCTGTTTGGTAATGAGCCAAGAGAAGAAAAGGAACTTTATGTAATACTAAATTAATAAAAAATATTTCTTTAAAACAAGTAGCACTTTTTTCATTCATAACAATATTCAACTTTGATTTTTCGAGTCTAATTTTCTGTGACATAATTTTTTTCAAGAAGGGATTTGTTGCTTTGAATAGAAAGTAATATTGTTTATCAGTTGAGAATTCAGTTTTGCTTTAACATGCAGTTTAGAATACTCATGGAGGAATTAAGGCAGTATTGCATATTGGCTAAGAGTCTGAACCAAAGAGCCAGACTGCCTTGTTTGAAATTCTGGTGAGACTGCTTTGCTTTATGTCTTTGCTTCTCTGTTTCCTTATATGTAAACTCAGGATAATAAAATTATCTATCTGTGGAATTACCATAAGTTTTAATGCACAAAGCTTCCAGAATTGTGCCTAGCACATGTTAGGCACTGAAGAAATATTGGCTTATTATTAAGAAAACTTACTTTCATTCGGTAAGGTAATGGACCATGTATCTAAAATAGGATGGCAAATTACAACTCACTTCCTATTTTTGTATGGCCCATGGGCTCACAGTGGTTCGTATGTTTAAAATAGTTGAAAAATTCAGAATAACATGTGGCATTTGAAATTTTATGAAATTCAGTATCCATGTAAACACTTATCAGAACACAGATACCTCACTTGTTTATATGTTGTCTGTGGGTGCTTTCAGACAATGGCAGAGTTAAGTAGTTGCCACAGAGACCATATGGTCTGAAAGCCTAAAATATTTACTGTCTAGCCCATTCCAGTAAAAAGTTTGCTGACCCCCGATCTGAAAGAGACTAATGACTGAGAATTTTAATAGACTGGCTTAATGTGGTAAGAGGACTATTTTGGTCCAAAAGTAAATCCCATTTATGATGAAAGTTCTACATGTAGAATATCTGGATGAAGGGTTTGAAGATAAAACAGCTTTTAAAAATTTACCGATAATGAAATGTCTCTTCTACAAGGAAAAAGTTTGTACATTTAACAAGGTGCTTATTTTATATTTCTATTTGTTTTAAAGAACTGATTCATCAAATCTTTAAACAAAGAAAAATATAGAATCATAAAATTTAACTGGGGAGAGTAGTAGTTAACTTAATGGAATTTTGTAGAAAAGGGAAGTATATCTGCTTTTTTGAGTCACATTTGTTATGATCATGCATTGGCAGGCTGTTGGCTACTTTTTCTAATATTATTAGTGAATGAAAGGTTGATATCTTCGCTTTTGTAATTTGCTGTTTTTGCTTTGCTGTAGTCTGATACTATCAAATAACTAAGGTTGTTCACTGCTTTTTTGAGTCACATTTGTTATGATCATGCATTGGCAGGCTGTTGGCTACTTTTTCTAGTATTATTAGTGAATGAAAGGTTGATATCTTCGCTTTTGTAATTTGCTGTTTTTGCTTTGCTGTAGTCTGATACTATCAAATAACTAAGGTTGTTCGAACTGTATATTAAATAGTAAACCTATTTTTAAATCTGCATTTAGAGCAGTGGTTTTCAAACTTGTGTTCATAAGAATCACTTGGGATACTTGTTAAATATAAACAGTTTGGACATCATCCCTTCTTCATCACACTGTATAGAACAGTATTTCTGAAACCAGTTCTTCCTCCAATCTGTCATTATATTATTTATAATATATTTTGAAAAATATAATGAAAATGAAAATAACAGAGAAATAATGGAGAAATAAAGGCATAAAAAAACAACTCATTTTTTTACTGTTAGATTCAATGGACATAAAATTACTCTTCCAGATTGCTATAAAAGTCTCTGACACTCAATTTCTGTACTTGTGAATCAACACCTGTCTGTTCACCACACTCAGAAGCACTGCTCTGTAGGTTGCCTTAGAATGTGCATGTTTCAAAAGCACCCTGTGTGATTTAAATGCAAATATTGTATGTGAACAAAGTTTTGACAAATACTGCTTTAAAGTTATATCTATAAGTGAGTGGCTTTGTTAAAGTTATAAGAATAATTAGGGACTTTTAAAACTTGCTGTATTCTTGTATTTCTGGAAAATAAGAAAATATTTCAGAAAATAATAATTTGGGTTACCGAGCACATGTCCTCGAGATAAGTTAGATGTTAGTATGCAGAACTAAGAGGAGCAGTTCTGCAAGGTGTTTTGTAAACAATTGAATGAAATTGCCCAAATTTTTCCAGATAAACAGCCTTTTTCTAATTTGACCGTATTTGTGATTGATCTAATTTTTAACCTAACGCTGTCTTTACAGAGGCTTATCTCCTGCAGAAGCAGAATTTAATTACCTAAACACAGCACGTACCTTAGAACTCTATGGAGTTGAATTCCACTATGCAAGGGTAAGTGAAGAAAACTTATTTTGATGTTATGGAGTTAGGCTCCATTTCTCAGTATCAAATTTTTTTAATACCTTGATAGTATTAGGTAACAAATGGAACAACTTGTGATTGCTGCCAACATAGTCACACTGAAAATTTTCTCTGCATATAAGCATTTTCACGATAATTTGACATTTAATACCTGATGAAAAGGATAGTTAAAGTAGATTCTTCATGTTATTTTTCTTCAAGGTAGTGTTTTATGTGATAAAAATAATTTTTACAGACCTTAAGAGATTGTATCTTTAGAATATTATTTTACAAAATAAAGGTTAAGTTATAGGGGAAGTAGTTTTTTCTATACTTTCATGGTAATCATGATTATGAAAAATGTTCTCATGTCACTGAGGCCTGTATTACTGTACTTATTTTATTTTTGTCGTTTAGTTTCATCATTATAAATTTTTATATGTAAAATACAAAATGAAGCATATTAATATATATTTTACTTTTATCTCCCCCCATCCCTTTATTAAAATGAAATTTATAATCACTGGCTTTTCCTGTATAATACTCTATAACTTCTTTTTCCTTGTGTCAAACTTTGCTGCCTTCAGAAGACTGTTACCCTCCTGCCATAAGCATATGAGGATACTTCAAAAAGTTCATGGAATGATCCATATTATCTTTTAATTCTGTTTTTTCACAAACTTTTTGAAGTACCCTCCTATTTGTGTGCCTCTTCACCTATATTTCTTCTCATGATTTCTTTATAAAGAGGTTATATTCTTTAGAAGTATATGGACTACAGCTGTTCTCCATAACCAGTGAAAAGTGGAGTTACAGATAATCATTGAGTTGGAGATAGGGTTTATATTCTCTTGGGACAGATTGTTGAGCCTAATCAGGATATAGGTCTGAAAGGGATTTAAGAGCGAGGGGCCGGCCCGGTGGCGCACTGCTACAGTGCGCCGCTTGGGAGCACGGCGGCGCTCCCGCCGAGGGTTCGGATCCCACATACAGACCGGTTCCCGCTCACTGGCTGAGCGAGGTGCGGGCGCGACACCGAGGGTTGCGATCCCGTTGCCGGTCCCGGTCCGGTACGGGCGCGACACTGAGGGTTGCGATCCGTTGCCGGACACGAAAAAAGACAAAAAGGAAAAAAAAAAATAAGAGCGAAGATTTTTCTTATCTAATTGTTTTGAACTTATTTTAATACACAGACACACAATGATAAACAGACAGTTGTTTAGGTACTCAAAATTCTATTACTTTTAATGGTTTTATCCCTTAGGGCCTCATCTGACCATGTTCTAGGAAAGGAGCTTTAATGCTTGTTTCACAAAGCTATGTCAATCTTTTTGAAAAACTAATGACTTGCTTTTCTCAAGTGTTCATATCTTGTAATTCTGAGTGTTTGTGGCTTGGAAATGTTTGTCTGATTTCATTTTAAATGTATGGGTAAGTCTCTCTTGAACTTTTTGCTTTCTTTAAAATATGTCCTTTTATTCTACTTTCCTATTTTGAGCCTATTACTTTTGAACACGATTCTTCCAAATGTAACATAGTGGTCAGTATTTGTGCATAGATTTTGGTTTTTATTATAATAAAGTTTAAAACTGATGGGACTTTAAATATGTGAATTAAACTATGGTTAAAAATAAAAAGACCACCAAAATCAGTCATTTTAGTTTTTAGCAATTTTCAGTTATATCTGAAGGAATTGCTGTCAATGAAATACAAAGAGTATTAGATTTTCTTTTTTTATTTAAATGGCAAGTGTAGATCTCATACATAATTAACCATATTGTTATTTGTTGATTTAAGGTAGTTTTTTTGTTTGTTTAAATTATTAGATTATAAAACTATTTTTCAGAAAGCCCTAAATGTAGAGTACCAGATTAAAGGAATTTAAATTTTAAATAAGTTTTAAATGGTCAAAGCTATTTAGAAACATATTTTGTAAAAAAAAACCTAAATGTAGAGTACCAGATTAAAGGAATTTAAATTTTAAATAAGTTTTAAATGGTCAAAGTTATTTAGAAACATATTTTGTAAAAAAAAAAAGACCAAGAAAGGATGTTTTTCTTTTATGTGGATACTGAGAAGAGAATGTGCAAATGTGCAGTGAACATGAAGGGAAATTTTGTAGCATAAAGAACAAAAAGACAAAAGGTAGATGAGGAAGGATACAAAAAGAAAACTTAAGTTTTAATTGAATATCAAAAGCAAAAGTGTATCTGAATAATATTTTATTTTGAAAAACAAGGTATGATATTTTATCTCTTCCCTCAGAGTATAGGTTGATACAAATAAGTGTTAAAGCATTCATTGTGGTGGATCTCTTATGTGCCTTGCACACCATTGGCACCAAGGATTACTTAATGAACAAAACATTAATTACCCTGCCCTCATGGAGCTCACAGGATAGTGGGGAAGAAAGAAATGGGACATATATCAACGATTAAATATGTGAGGATATGAAGGGAAAAGTACAGAATGCTATGGGATCATATGGCAGGAACTTCTAGGAACAGAAGGTAGGGTAGGAAAGGCTTCTTAGAAGAAGTGATATATTACCAAAGCCAGAAGAATGAACAAGAATTAGCCAAGAGAATGATTTTTACCGTAGAGCTGTCAGCATGAATGAAAACCTGAAATTAAGAACGTGGCATGTTTGAAAAAATGAAAACATTTAGTATGGCTAAAAGATTATACAATAAGGGAATAGGGTATTGTAGAAAGGTAAAAATGAGTGGCAACTTCAAGATAAAAAAGAAAGGAAAAAAATTTTTCATAGGGTGGGAGCAGAGGAATATGGTTTTCAGTTCTGTGAGTTTTAACACAGGTGTGGATTCATGTAACCACTACCACAGTCAGAAAACAGAGCAATGTCATCGCCTGAAAAAACCCATGCTTACGCTGCGTCTTGGTAGTCAAACATTCCCCTCACCTCTAATTCCTGGCAACCATCAATCTATTCTCTGATGCTGTGGTTTTCTGTTTTCCAAAATGTCTTATAAATGGAATTCTATAGAACGTAACCTTTTCAGATGGGCTTCTTTCACTTACAACAATACATTGGAGATTTATCCAAGTTATTGTTTTTTTCAGTAGTTCATTTCTTTTTATTGCTAAGTAGTTTTCCATTGTGTGGATGTACCGTGGTTTGCTTATCCACTTATCCTTTGAAGGACATCTGAGTTTTTTCCAGTTTTGTAGTGGTGGTTTGTTGCTGTTTAATTAATAACGCTACTACAAACATTCATGCACAGGTTTTTGTGTGAATTGAAGTTTTTATTCCCTAGGGTAAATCCCCCAGAATAAGATTGCTGGGTCATATGGTAAGTGTATGTTTAACTTTATGCAAAACTGCTAGACTTTGTTGTACCACTGATGTTGGCAAGCTCCAATTGTTCCACATTCTTTCCAGCACGTTATTGTCACTTTTGTTTCTTTTTAAGCTTTTTTAATAGGTGTGTTTTATTTTGTCATAGCATTTCCCTAATGACTGGTATTGTTGAGCGTTATATCTTCTTTGATTATTCTCTGTTTTGCCTATTTTTAATTTGGTTGTTCCTTTACTCATTGTTGAGTTTTGAGAGCTCTTTATGTATTATAGACACAAGTTTTTTGTTGGATATGTGATTTGCAAATATTTTATCCCAGTCTTTAGTGTTCCCTTTTATTCTATTAACAATGTCTTTCAAAAAGCAAAAGAAAGTGGTAGATTCTAATATCTCTTATTTAATCACAGATAGAACAGGTAGTCAGAAAATCAGCAAGATATAGAAGATTTTAACAATGTGAGGGTACCCCAGAAAGTTTGTGGAAAAGTGGAATTGAAAGATAATGCAAATCTTTTCATGAACTTTTTGAAGTACCCTTGTACAGTCAACAAGTTTGACTTAGTTGATCTATGTAGAATACTAAAAGTATACCTAACAACTTCAGATTACACATTCTTTTCAAACACACAGAATATAATTCTTTTTTTTTTTTTTTTTTTTTTTTTGGTGGCTGGCCAATATGGGGATCCAAACCCTTGACCTGGGTGTCATAACATTGTGCTCTAACCAACTGAGCTAAAACAGAATATAATTTCTGACCACAGTGCAGTTAAACTAAAAATAATAACAAAAAGATAACTTTACAAATCCTCTAAATATTTAGACATTAAGAAATATATTTCTAAATAAACTATGGGTCAAATATTTCATTGTTTCTAACCAACACTCTCTTTACTTTGTTCTGAGAACACTCACCAAGAAAGAATGACAATTAGTTACATCTAAGTTTGTCATTAAAATCGATTAAAATAATGTTTGTCAAAGTAATCTGAAAGATATAAAATATTTTGAAGTTATTAAGTTAATACCGAGGAACATTATGGGAGCTACATTTAATTTTTTGTAAAGAATTTCTGATCTCTTAAAAGGGAAAAGGCATTATCTCAGGAGTAATTGCTGGCCTGATTAAAGTATCTTATTTGTTAAATGAATGGTTTGATGGCTCACCATCTTCTTTACTAGAGTAACTCTCATCTTTACTAGAAAATAAGTCAGTCAGTAACTATTTATTATATTGCAAAAATAGAATACAAGAAAATAATGGACCTATGAGAGATTCTGTGGATCCTCAAATTTGTTCTCTCTTATATAAGAAGGTTTGTATAATATTAACTGTGTTTGCCTATGAAACTTTGTTTCCTAGTTATCTAAATGTAAATGTAATCACAAAATGCTTGGCTTTAAATTTTTAGGTAGGTATGTAATGTTCTAAATTAACCCTAAAACCATTCTAACAAGTTTTAGGCTTAATTGTTAATATCTTATTTCCATAGGTATTTGTAATAGTGATGAAGATAATTCTACTGAAAGATAACTTTTGCCCTTCAAAGTTTCAAGAAAAGGAAAGCTTAATGATGCTATTTCAATTATTCATTCATTCAATGAATATTTATTGAGCACCTACTGTGTTCCAAGTCCCATTTATAGACATCGTGGATACAGCAGTGAGTAAAGTAGATAAAATCCAACACACTTGAAGCTTATATTCTGGTGGGCAAGATCAGACTATAAACAAGCAATTTTGAGTATATCAGAATACATAGTGTGTGATTCCATGAAAGTAAAGTCCAGTAATAGGCAAAATACCAATTTACGTGGATATAAGTCAGAATAGTCACTGAGGAGTGTTACTAGCTGGGAGGCTCATGAGGGAGCCTTCTGAGTTTTTGAAAATGTCGTGGTTATATAGAAGTTTATATAAGTATGTGTATGCATGTGTGTAAAATTTTGAGTTGGACATTTAAGATTTGTGCTTTTTACAATGTGCATATTGTACTCCAATCTTTTAAAAGATAGATAGGTAATATGGCAGATACTGATAGATGCTATGGAGAAAAATTAAGCTGAGAAAGAGAACTGAGACAACCAACACTGGGATGTAAGGGAAGGCCTCACTGAGAAGGTAAACAGACCTGAAGGAGCCATGTAAACATCTGGGGGCATGCTCATTCTAAGCAGAAGACAGCAATGAAAGGCCATGAAATAGTGCATGTAGCAGTTCAAGTAACAGGAAAGAGACCACCATAGCTCGTGTAGTGTGAACAAGGAAAGGAGAGTATCAGGAGATGAGGTCAAAGCAGACCAGGGCCAAGACATTTTAAGAACTTTGGCTGTTTGTTCTAAGCAAGGCCATTAGAGGGTTTAGAGGAGATAAAAAACACATCGTGATTTAAATCTTTAAAAAATAACAATAGCTACTGTTTTGAGAGTAGACCATAAGACACTAAGGGAAGAGACCCATTAAGAGACTGTGTCAGTGATCTTACCCAGGTGAGAGATAATAGTGATTGTAGCAGTGGAGTGGTGAAAAGTAATAGATTCTGAATATACTATTTTGAATGTGGAAGTGACTGCTTTCACATATGTACTGGCTGTGGGGTGTGAGAGGAAAAGGATTCAGGAATGATTACAAAGTTTTGGGCCTGAATTTTCACTAAGTTGGAGAAGACCAGACAGAAGCAGGTTAGGAGGGTGGGTTAAGAATTAGTCTTGGGACATGTAAAATTTGAGAAGACTTACAAATACAAATGAGGAGGGTGGGCAATTCGGTATATGGACCTGGAGTTTAGAGGAAAGGTCTGGACTAGAGATCACATTTGGGGATTGTCATCTTATAGATAATATTTAAAACCATCAGATGAGAGCATTGAGAGAGCAAATCTAGTAGATATTGAACAAAAGAGGCCCTCAAAGCTGGAAGAGTTCAAAGTTTAGAAGTTGGAGAGATGAGGCAGAACTACAAAGGAAGACCAAGAAGGAACAGTCATTTAGATAGAAAGAAATCGAGAGCATTGAGAGAGCAAATCTAGTAGATATTGAACAAAAGAGGCCCTCAAAGCTGGAAGACTTCAAAGTTTAGAAGTTGGAGAGATGAGGCAGAACTACAAAGGAAGACCAAGAAGGAACAGTCATTTAGATAGAAAGAAATCCTTTCTCTGATAGAAAGACACAAATGTGTGTGCCTTTGAAGCCAAGTGAATCACAAGTGGTCTACTACATCAGATAATGCTTATAGTTCAAGTAAAATGAGGACAGAGAACTGAATTAGGAAAGTAGAAGTCCCCTATGATTTAAGAGCAGTTTTGAAGGTGTAGTGATGACCAGAGGCTAATTAGAGAGTATTCAAAAAAGACAGCAAGGACAATAATTTTGAAGGGTTTTGCTGTACAGGACACAATAATAACAGAAAACACCTGTATAGCATTTACTAAGTGCTGGATACCCTTCCTAGGGCTTTATTACAGCCCTGGGAGATAGGAGTATTATTGTTTCCACTTTACAGATGATGAAAATGACATAGCAAAGTTAAAAATCTTGCCCATATGATACCTATTTCTGTATTTAACAACCAGTTTATAGCTCCTTTCCAAATCCTCATTTTTAACCTGAAGACTTTTTGACAGATTGACTAGAATAATCAAATAATTTAAAATATAATCTCTTGGAACAGAGAAAAGAATCTCTTCTGTCAGAATGACTTCATAAATGTAACCCTAGAGTATTCAAATCACACAATGATTTTCCATAATTCTGCTGTGTGCTTTCACTCATCATGACCTATGTAGGTATAGCATTATTTTATTTTTTATCTAGCATCTTTATGAAAGCATCATTACTTGTTTCATTTTCACTGAATAATTTGTTTGTTTTCGTAGGTCTATGTAAGGCACACATTTTTTTTCTTTTCTTTTTTTTTTTTTTAGCAGCTAGCCAGTACAGGGATTAAACCCTGGACCTTGGTGTTATCAGCACCATGCTCTTACCAACTGAACTAACTGAACAGCCCCCACAAACATTTTTTTTTTAGTAGTTAGTGAATGTATAAGCCTAATGCCTTTATGCCTAACTACATTAAAAATATACAGATATGAAAAATTTAAACTAATGATACATGGGAAAAGAAAATAAAGCTAAAAGGTAAAAGAGAAAATAATTTCAACATATACTACAGGGCTGGCTGATTAGCTCAATTGGTTAGAGTGTAGTGTTATAACACCAGTGTCAAGGGTTCAGTTCTCTGTAGCAGCCAGCCGCAAAAAAAAAACATACATTATAGAAAAATTTTTTAAATTCTTATTTTCTGAAGACTTCCCACAAAGAAATAATTGTTTAAATCTTGAAATTAGAAATATAGGAAAATGGATGTAATAAACATTTCACAAGAGAATATTATGTAATTGTTTTTTGTCCCTAATAATCTAAAATATAACAGTGAACAATGAGATACCAATTTTTTCAGATTAGCAAAAATTCAAAAGATTAAAAATATCCATTATTGGTCAGAGTGTGAGAAACTGGACACTGATACATTATTGAAATATAAATTGGCATAACCCTTTTGGAGGGCAAATATTAATAGAAATATAATCTTTGATCACTTTTTATCTCATTTGTGAAACTTTATCCTTCAAAATATTTTAGAGGTATTAAAGTTTTTGTATAAACAAAGATATAAAAGAATGTACACCAAAGTGTTAATAAGTGGTTATCTCTGGGAGTGATGGAAAGAGAGGTGGGGAAAGTGAAGAGTGATCTTTGACTTCTTACATGATATTTGTGTATTGTTTTGAAATTATTTTATAATTACAAATAATTAAGAAAATTATTTTAGGGCCGGCCCGGTGGCGCACTGGAGAGTGCACCGCTTGGGAGTGCAGCGGCGCTCCCGCCGAGGGTTCGGATCCCATGTGGAGACCGGTTCCCGCTCACTGGCTGAGCGCGGTGCGGGCGCAACACCGAGGGTTGCGAGCCCATTGCCGGTCCCTGGTACGCGCGTGACACCGAGGGTTGCGATCCCATTACCGGTCAGTAAAAAAAATGACAAAAAGGAAAAAAAAAAAAGAAAATTATTTTAACAGCTATCCTATACCACTTAAAATTAATGTTGTTCCTATCCCCAGTACCATAAAATTTAGTGTGTTCAAGTTTATGCTACTCTTATCATGTGACAGTAGAGCAGTCAGGATATTTAAGTAGCCTTAGGTAATTAATTTGTGTATAAAGTAGTATTCTCCAGTGGAAAGAAAGGGATGGGGTCTGTACCTCATAGGGGAAAGTGAAATAAACAATTAGGTATGGGTAGAAAATATTAGAACATCTGTTCATGTTCATCCTAAATCTCATCCTTTTTATATTGCTATTTTTAAACCTGCTATTGTGAAATAAAACACAGATATAGGTATGTATCTCTTAGTGAATTATTGTAAGGTGAACATCCCTTGTAACTACTACCCAGGGCAAGCAGTAGAATTTTGCTAGCTACTCCAGATGCTCTCTCCTAGCAACAGAGCTTTCCTACATAGCTGAGGTTTTTTTATGGTTTTTATCACCTAAGTGTGCCTTCTTTCATACAATACCTTGGTCTTGCTGTTCTGTTGTTTTTTTGTTTCTTACCTAGATATTTTAAATCCCTTTAATCTACAGGTTATCCCCACTTTCTTTATTCTTCCTTAAAATTTACCTGTTAAAGAACTGGGCCATTTCGCCTGTAGTTTCTTATAGTCTGGATTTTGCTTATCACATATTCATGATGCAATTAACATGTTCTGCTGCTTTGTATTTCCTGCAGATTGGCAGCTCTCCAAGAAAGTCTCAGAAGAGAGCAGCCCTGACTTGAAGTTCAGAGGGTTTTTTAAAAGGCACATTTTTACATTAGTCACACAGTTAAAATTATCAAATAGTCACACATTTGTAGTTATCATATAGTCACTCACATACACACATACCCTCCTCATGTGAGGAGGGGATTTGGGGAGGCCTAGCTCAAGCTGATAACAGAAGCTGAAACAAGCCAGTTAATCGCTCAGGGGCAGCTTGGGTGGGGAACAGCAAACAAAATTCAAACTTCTCTACATCAGGCTAATATATAGCTTTTAACTTCTATTAAGGGGGCTAAAGAGCTGAGGGGGATTTTTAAACAATAACATTTTTTAAGCAATTCAAACACAATTTAAACTTAATCTACCTTGTCATACAGCAAGCAGTTTCACAGAAGTGAATTGCATATGTTATGAAAGTGGGGGTCACCCTATCTCATTTCCAGTTCCTCTTTAGGAAGGAATCAAATCATTGATTCTTCAGTACTTAATTTATTATACCTGGTATGTAGGACAAGGAGCTTAATTGACTATACCCATTCTCAGATGTAACTAATGAGGCAGGAAACCAGGCAAGGTCCAATAGTGACTAGGAGGAGGAAGAGGACTAGAGGGCCTGAAACTGCTGTTATTAAAGTCGTTAACCAAGGAGACCAAGAGAAGAAGCTTTTATACCCATTTTTGTTGTTATTATATGACTTTTTTAAATGTATTTTTTGACTAAGGCAAGGCTGTTCCTAATGACACCTGAATGGTTGGTATAGAAACAACAAGCTTCGCTGAGGGCTACACATAATCCCCCTTCTTTAAGGAAGAGCAAGTCTAGACCTCACCTGTTTTGTAGTACCACCTTGGCTAAAGAGTTTAGGGATTTTTTTAGTTTATTGACAGATTTTTTTAAATTTCCCTAGGTTTATGTTTATTTGGTGGCTAAGTTTTTGAAGATTTTGTTTTCCCGTGTTAGTAGCCCTTAACTCCCAAGTATAATTTCTAGGCTGATGTGGGTTCCCCAATACAGGCATTACATAGTGAAAGACAATTAATACAATCAAGGGGGCAAGCTAAAGAGTCTTATCTTTAGTGGGTCTTCTGGTGAGTGCTGGACTGTCCATTTTTCCTGGAGTCATTCTGGGTCTGATGAGTCCGGTTTGGAGGCCCATTTGAGTTGGGTGTGATGTATCCAATAGCTCTTTCCTGCAATCTAGATGAGGTTGCCTGGCTGGTGCGAATGTGGCGTCAGGTTTTTCGTCAGCAGATGGGCTTCTCAAACCAGATGATGAATTTGGCCCAGCACCTGTTGAAGGGCTTGGAGAGACTGACGTAAGTGTGATTAGTGATTTCAGCAAGTTTTTGATCCCTGAGATGTGGTACCAAAGGGGGGGTGGGCCTTCCAAACATTATTTCATAGGGCCGGCCCGGTGGCGCACTGCTACAGTGCACCACTTGGGAAGTGCGGCGGTGCTCCCGCCGAGGGTTCGGATCCCACATGCAGACCGGTTCCCGCTCACTGGCTGAGCGAGGTGCGGGAGCAACAC
>NW_007728625.1:55975-62623 GCF_000696425.1 Galeopterus variegatus | reverse complement strand
CCGAAGGTTCGGATCCCACATACAGACCGGCCGCTCACTGGCTGAGCGAGGTGCGGGAGCAACACCGAGGGTTGCGATCCGGTTGCCGGTCCCGTCCGGTACGGGCGCGACACTGAGGGTTGCGATCCGTTGCTGGTCACGAAAAAAGACAAAAAGGAAAAAATAAAAATAAAGAGTGATTTTTTTTTTTTACATGGGGGGTACATCTGGCCCTTACTAGGGCAAAAGGAAGGAGACTCACCCAGTTTTCACCAGTCTCTAGTTTTAGTTTAGTAAGAGTTTCTTTTAAGGTTCTATTTATCTGTTCTACCTGTCCTGAACTCTGTGGCCTATAAATATAGTGTAACTTCCAATCTATCTTTAATGCTTTTGTTAATAATTGAGAAATTTGGGCTGTAAAAGCCAGACCATTGTCAGACCCCAAGGATATAGGCAGGCCAAATCTGGGAACAATCTCCTGTAATAAATTTTTAAGTGTTATCTGAGCAGTTTCTGACTTTGTAGGAAAAGCCTCTACCCAACTCGAAAAGGTGTCTACAAATACCAAGAGATAGTGGTATACCCCTATTGTCCAGGTTTTACCTCAGTGAAGTCAATTTCCCAATGTTCTCTGGGACTGGATCCTCATGCTCTGGTTCGTTCAGGTACCTCAGATTTTTGTCCTGGGTTTATTTGGGTGCAGGCCTCACAGCATCTCACAAAGTCTTTTGTTAGTTTATACAAATTATGAACATAATAATTTTTCTGCAACAATTCCATTAGCTTAGTTGCTCCGAGGTGTGTCCCCTGGTGAAGCTGTTTTATTAATAGTCTACTTAGAGCTTTGAGTAGGTAGATCCTTTGATCTGGCAAAACTTTCCATCCTGCATCATTATCTGAGGTGCCCAATGCCTTTGCATGAAAGATTTCTTCTTTTGTATAGTGTGGAGCTGGTGGCAATTGTGGTGCTGGTATGACCACCAAGGACTTTGTTGACCCCACTAGTTTTAATGTGGCTTCCTTTGCTGCTTGATCAGCAAGTGCATTTCCTTGTACTTCAATTGAGTCACCTTTTTGGTGTCCTCGGCAATGTATGATGGCCACCTTTTTAGGATACCAGACAGCTTCCAGGACAGCCAAAATTTCCTCCTTGTTTTTTTTTTTTTTTAATGTCCTTTTCTCCTGATGTCATTAATCCTCTTTGCTTATAAAGAGCCCCGCGCCCGTGTACATGGGCTGTAGCAAAGGCATATTTACTGTCAGTATATATATTGACAGTTTTGTCTTTTCCATATATTAAAGCCTGTGTTAAGGCTATAAGTTCAGCTTTTTAGGCAGAGGTGCCTTGGTCTAGAGCTTGTGCCCAAATGACCCATTCCAGCGTCACTACAGCTGCCCCAGCATACCTGACCCTGTCAGCGATGAAGCTGCTTCCGTCTGTGAGCATCACCTCATCAGGTTCCATCCAGGGCACATCTGTCAGGTCAGGTCGGAGTCCTTGGAGGGTTTCTTTGGTTTCAAGGCAGTCATGGAGAGGCTCCTCTGGGTCATCATCCGGGAGGAGAGTTGTTGGATTCAAAGCTGTAGTCTTAAGAAACTTTATTCAAGATTGATCTAAGAGCAAGGCTTGATATTGAGTGATGCAGGCCTTGGCGAGCCAACACTCAGGAGTGCTCTTTAAAAGAGTTAGCACCAAGTGAGGTGCCACCAGGCTTAGTTCTTGCCCTATTGAATATCAGCTTGTCAGCCTCCTTCACTAGCACGGTAGCTGCCGCTATGGCACAGAGACAAGTGGGCCATCCGGCTGCCACATAGTCTAGCCTTTTGGAAAGATAGGCCACAGGCCTCTTCCATGGCCCTAGGGCCTGGGTGAGCACTCCTTTGGCCTTGTTTTTCAGTGACAAACAGGGTGAAGGCCTTATTTACATCTGGCAGGGCTAGGGCAGGTGCTGTGATGAGCACTTGTTTCAGATTATCAAAAGCCTTTTGCTCAACCTTAGTGTACAGTAGGGAAGTATGTTTTCCCCCTGTACTAGGGTGTAGGGGCTTGGCTATTTCAGCAAACCCAGGTATCCAGAGGCAGCAATAACCTACAGCTCCCAAAGACTCACGAACTTCCTTCTTTGCTTGTCTCTCTTCTGGGCTATCTCTGGCATTATACACCCTTTGAGCTATTTTAACTAGCTCAGATAGCAATTTTCCTTCAAATGCTTCCTGTCTCTGAAGTTTTTTTTTTAATGTCTGGGGCTGACTGGGTGACCAAGGCAATGTTAATTGCCTACCTGTTTTCTGGAACCTCGGGGTCCACAGGAGTGTAGACCCTATAAGCTTCCATGAGGCATTCCAGAAAAGCGGCAGGGGACTCATTTAGCTCTTGGATTGTTTCACTCACCTTTGAAAGATTTGTGGGCCTCTGGGCAGCAGCACAGAGCCCTCTAAGGAGAATCTGGCGATACTGATCGAGAGCCTCCTTATCTTGGTCTGTCCCAACTGGATCAACTAAGGGGAAACACACGGTCAAGGCAAACTGGGTCATCAGAGGGTGAGCCATCTACACCAATGATGGTCTTTGGAGCCTCCCGGCGGATGTGCTCACGTTCCTCTGAAGTGAAGAGGGTCTGGAGGAGTTGACAGTCATCCCAGGTGGGCTGATGGGTAAAGAACACAGTCTCCAAGAGGGACATGAGACCTTGGGGTTTCTCAGAAAAAGAGGAATTTTGATTTTTCCAGTTATATAGGTCACTAGTAGAGAACGGGACGTACACCATGAATGGTGCCTGGTCCTGGGGGGTTCCTGGTGGGAGGGGGGCTTGGTGCAAGAGGAGCAGTGGTGCAGGTGAAAGACTAGAAGAGGTGGGGGCAGAGTCAAGCAGGTAAGTGGTGCCACTCCAAGTATGAGGAGGGCTAAGAAGTTCAGTGGAGTCAGGAGAGAGGTGATGGGGTGGAGGCATGCTGGAAGAAACGGGAGGTGGGAGGAGAGGTCGATGAGATCCTTGGAAGTTGCCTGCAGGATAGCAGGTGCAGGCAGCGTGGCAGAACCTGTTGGAGGGATGGGTTTAGCAACCAGAATTTTCTCTTTCTGCCTATTTGTTTTCTCTTGTAAAGGAGTTGCTCTTGCCCATTTTACTGATCAGCACACAAAATATCTTTACTTCTAGAGCAGGGTGCCTCGATCTAAAAGGAGTACTGGCTCAACAAAAGTGCTAGGAAACACCATACAGATAGAAGGTACAGGAGTGCTAAGAAAAACTTTTCTACATTGGTGCAATCCTTTGGGGCTACAGACACTAATCCTATAGTTAGTGTTAAGATGAGCAACACAATAAAGGTTAGAGACACAGAGTGGTAGACACTTAACATGTCCTGTAAAGGCAAACGGGAGATGACGAAGGGTAAGGAAATGCTGGATTGAGATTATCTCCTAGACCTATTGGGAGAAGTCTTACCCACAGTTAGTGACATACACTCAACCAGCAATGCACAAAAGACAGAGACAGTGGCCACATTCAACACTTAAACTCTAAACCATTATTGGGACCAAGGCGACATCTCGGGGGTCCCTGGACTTGAAAAGTTCATGCCGCGTCCAGCCTTCCACACAGTCCTACATCAGAGCTCTGTTACCACACCACGTGAGATCTCAAAAGCTTACAAAGCTTACCTCTCACGTAAGCTTTTAAGCCTACCAAGCTTACCAAGCCTATCTCTCACACAAGCCTACTAAGCTTACCTCCAGAGGTCCACAACACAGAATACTGGCCAGGACACAAAGCAATAAGTCAACAGAAACCCCAATGCCAATTGAAAAATTTAATCCACAGCGAGAGTAGCCCTGACCCCGGAAGGGGAGCCCCCCCAGAGAGGCTCATTGCGTTGCTCCTCATCTGGAGCATTGGTTTTTCTGATTCCTTTAAGTGAGCAACAGGAAAACTCACTGGGGCCTCCAAATGTTGTGAGGCTGCCACACGGAAAAGGAACCAGAATATCCAATTGAGAATTTAAAGGGGGGTCTTTATTGGCCAGCGACTGTCTCTCCAAGAAAGTCTCAGAAGAGAGTAGCCCTGACTTGAAGTTTAGAGGTTTTTTAAAAGGCACATTTTTACATTAGTCACACAGTTAAAATTATCAAATAGTCACACACTTTTAGTTATCATATAATCACACAGACACACATCCCCTCCTGGCATGAGGAGGGGGTTTGGGGAGGCCCAGCGGAAGCTGGTAATGGAAGCTGAAACAAGCCAGTTAATCACTTAGAGGCAGTTTGTGTAGGGAACAGCAAACAGAATTCAAACTTCTCTAAGTGCAGGCTAATATTTAGCTTTTAACTTCTATCAAGGGGGCTAAAGAGCTGAGGGGGATTTTCAAACAACATTTTTTAAGCAATTCAAACACTATTTAAACTTAATCAGTCTACCTTGTCACACAGCAAGCAGTTTCACAGAAGTGAATTGCATATGTTATGAAAGTGGGGGTCACCCTATCTCATTTTCAAGATAATGAATATGAACTTGTAGATTAAACAGTCAGCCATTTCTCCAAGAATTGCTGATTTCCTTTCATGGAAAATGATATTTTAGAATCTCGGTTTGTGTGCTAAGGATTCTTATTTCTACTGGGTTGATTGTTCATTGTTTCTAAGTGTACAGAGTAGGATCTATATTTGTTTGTACATATCTATATTGAGATACACAGAGTATTTTGTTTCTTAGAGAACTCAAGGGTTTCTGGAATTCACATATCCCATAATTATTCATTTGCTTTATCCCACATTGTTACCAGCAGACCAGGCTCGGCTTGCCCTCACACTAAACAAATGACTTGAAAGTCCGAAAGTTGGTGCGAGGATTGGAAGTTTTATTCAGATTACCTGTACTCAACTAAATGTCTAACCAAACAAAGAGAAAAGAGGAGCAGTAGGGTCCAGTTTATCCTAGTCCCAATCTGCAGGGCCAACCTATTTCACTGACACAGTAATTGATAAAAGCAATTGTCCCCACTGTTGTTGGCACAAAGAAGAAAAGTACTGACTAGATTTAAATCAGAGAAAAAAAGCATAGCCAGAAGCCCTCCAAGGTGCAACTATGTAGTAGCGGATACAGTCCAACCAAAACAGCAGGAAAGAGCTCAAAAAATCAGAGAAAAGAGAATTTTAGTGGCTTCTGAACTTCCAGTCACTGCGTGGCGTAGGAGTGAATCCCCTTCACTCTCATGAATTCCCTGTCAGGGAGCCTGCTCAAGCAAGATCTTCATGGTATAGGACTGGCCTTCCCACCTCTGCTAGTTACCTGCTAGTCACTCTGTGGACATGCCCACCAGAGGTCATGCTTCTCACAGGTTGAGAGGAGTTTAAGCTGTAGTTGTCCCGCAGTTACTTTTAAAGAGGAAGAAAAGGGGGAGAAAAAGGAGAGTAGAAGAGAATAAAATATTGCCTTGTCAAAATCTAGGCCGGGGACTCCAGGAGAGACTTACCAGCAGCAGAGACATGGGAGCAAAATAGTCCCAGTGGCCACTTGCCTCTTGCAGCTGGAGTCTTCTCTCGTGCCCAAAAGCTTTCCAGTTTTCACCACTGATTAAATTAGGTTCTTGGATTCCAAAGTCATGTACCCAGCAGTAACGCAAAAGAGGCAGATAAAAGAGGAGATAGACTTATGTATAAGGAGGGTAGCTACAGTAAAGCTAGCCCCCCAATGGGAGCTGTTCAGGGTCTTTTATAGGGGACAGAGTAAAGAGGTACAGGCCAGCGTCACTGGAGGTGGTCCATTCTGATCTTCCTGGTTGCATCATGGGTGCATGCTCAGTAGGTCCAAGATGGCGGTGGTGTTCATCATTGTCACCCCAGGAAGGTCATTGTAGCAGTCACCTTGAAGCTTTGTGCCACGCAGGAATTCCTAAAAGGGTCTTAAAATTAGGTTAATCTGTAACCTAATTTTTACAGTTACAGTAAACAAGCCTTGGGGAGGGGTTTTGCAACTAGGTGAATATCTGTTTCTTCTCTTATCTCAGTCTCTTTTATCACAGCTGGCTGTAATCATTTGCCCTGGGGGTCTCATGACTGAGGAGTGGAAAAGTAACAGTGTCCTCTGCAGAGTAAATGGAGTCAGTTTGCTTCAAAGGCCTAGCCTTACTCTGTTTCAACATTACAATTAAAACAATTACTTTAATATTACCACATCGGTTGTTACTGAAACAATTAAATTTTTTAAAATGTTTTTTTAAATGTTTTAAAAAATATTTTCTTCTCATTTTTTATGGTTGCTCTGAATTTACATTGTTAAATTATGTAGTTGCTACATATTATAATGTCTCCCTTGTAATTATTTAATCTTGGTTGCAAAGGTAACTGTATAGTTAAAGCTCATCACAAGTCTTTATAGTCTGAGACTATATCAAACTTATTCTAAAGTAGTGTGACTGGCTAAGCATAAGCATAATATTACTATCAGAAATCAATTAAGAAATACTTAATTGAGGACTAGACTCTGCAGAGGAATGTGAAATGTTATCATGGTTTATTGATGCTCAAAATATATTGGTGTTGTTGGGCCGGCCCGGTGGCGCACTGCTATAGTGCGCCGCTTGAGAAGTGTGGTGGCGCTCCCGCCGAGGGTTCGGATCCCACATACAGACCGGCCGCTCACTGGCTGAGCGAGGGGCGGGAGCGACACC
>NW_007728625.1:37173-55288 GCF_000696425.1 Galeopterus variegatus | reverse complement strand
AGGGTTGCGATCCCGTGGCCGGTCCTGGTCCGGTATGGGCGCGACACTGAGGGTTGTGATCCGTTGCCGGACACGAAAAAAAGCCAAAAAGGAAAAAAATATATATATATTGGTGTTGATCCATGAACTGTTTGTTATTGGTCCGTGACAAGATAAACACAGAAAGTATTAAATAAATAAAGTGTAAGCATTTAGAAACTTTCATAGCAGTTTAACATAAAGCATGTGTTGGGAAAATAGAATAGTTTGGTCAGGGCCCTCGCCTCGGGTCCAGTTGGGTGTGGTTCAGCATTCTTTCTAAACGCGTGCGCGTGTGTGTGTGTGTTTAGCACAGCACCACCACTTTGCCTGGTGTTTACTGCCTGGTCTGAGCGGCTGCTGTCAGCACAGCCATGCTTTTCCAAACCTACGGCTTCCAAGGACCTTTTGGCTGGTTACCTAGCTCATAGACCTGTGTTAAGGGGTCTGGTGACCCAGCCTGGTATGTGAAGGGTTTGTGGCCCAGTCTGTGAACAAGCTTGAGGGGTCTGTGGGCTCCAGACCCAGCCTAAGCTGGACAGTTGGCCCAGTTGGTACAGGATTACCAGCAGGTAAAAGAGCACCACAACTGGTGTAGTTGTGGTCAAGTAGCTTTACAATTGGCATCACGAACAGGATTAAGAGCTAGACAATTGGCGCTGTGAGAATTCAAGGCCTTAACCGTAGCACCTCTATGTCATCTCTGTCTTTTGCAAAAGTATCAATACCTGACAGATAGGAAATTTAAACAGAACAAACAGACATAACTAGTCCTTTACCACATATAGTTTGAATTTTTTTGGTTGTTTGTTTAAAGATGACCGGTAAGGGGATCTTAACTCTTGACTTAGTGTTGTCAGCACCACACTCTCCCAAGTGAGCAATGGGCCGGCCCTACCACACATAGTTTGACAGACACTCACACACAATCCCAGCCCTTGTCATATCACTGACAATAATTGGGTATTTCAGGTAAGTGGTTTGAGAAACAGAGTAATATGAGGGAAACGTAGATTTGGATTAATGAGGTTTTCACAGAGAAGATGAATGTGAGCTAGACTTTGTTTTGATTTGATTTGGCAGAGAGATGTGAAAGAAGTATGAAAATGGCTTTAACAAAACATGGAATTAGGGTTTCGGTCCTCGGGAATTCTCTAGCCCTTGCCCCGCCTGCCGCAGAAATGACTGCTGTCCACAGAGGCAGCATAAACTTCAAATGGTACCCCAAAAGTCAAGAGATCAGGACTCTGGTAGTTAAAATATTGTTGGAGCCTCTTGTTACACAGGTTACAACCCTGGTAAACACCAATAGTAAGGGGCCCTCTAATAAGAAGAGAGGTCATTCTAAGAAGGCCCATGTTTTGGCTGCATCTGTTGAACAAGCAACTGAGAATTTCTTGGGGAAGGGGGATAGAATTGCAAAGGAGAGCCAGTTTCTCAAGGAGGAGCTTGTGGCTACTGTGGAAGATGATCGAAAACAAAGTGATTTGATGAAGAGTGCTGCAGGAGAGTTTGCAGGTGATCCCTGTTCTTCCGTGAAGTAGGGCAACATGGTTTGGGCAGCTCAAGCCTTGCTCTTTGCCATTACCCAGCTGCTGATTTTGGCTGACGTGGCAGACATCTACAAATTACTTATTCAGCTGAAAGTTGTAGAAGATGGTATCTTGAAACTGAGGAATGCTGGCAATGAACAAGACTTAGGAATACAGTATAAAGCCCTGAAACCTGAAGTGAATATGCTGAACATTATGGCAGCCAAAAGGCAACAGGAACTGAAAGACGTAGGCCATCATGATCAGATGGCTGCAGCTAGAGGAGTCCTGCAGAGAAACGTTCTAATCCTCTATACTGCATCACAGGCATATCTACAGCACCGTGACATGGCAGCCTATAAGGCCAACAGGGACCTGATATACAAGCAACTTCAGCAGGCAGTCACAGGCATTTGCGGTGCAGCCCAGGCCACCGGGTCAGATGATGTGTCCCAGCAAAAGGGGGGAGGAGGAGGAGGAGGAGAACTGGCACATGCACTCAATAACTTTGATGAACAAATCACAATGGATCCCTTGAGCTTCAGTGAGGAGCATTTTAGGCCTTCCCTGAGAAGCATCTAGAGAGCATCATTAGCAAGGCTGCCCTTATGGCTGACTCTTCCTGCATGCATGATGAGCAGCCAGAGCGAGTCATGGCAGAGTTCAGTGCTGTCCACCAGGCCCTGCAGGACCTGCTGTCTGAGTACATGGGCAATGCCAGATGTAAAGAAAGAAGTGATGTACTGAATAGATAAAATGACTAAGAAGACCAGGGACTTGCATAAACAGCTCCACAAAGTTGTCATGGACCACATGCCAGATCCTTTCCTGGAAACCAATGTTCCACTTTTGTATTGATCGAAGCTACAAAAAATGGAAATGAGAAAGAGGTTAAGGAGTATGCCCAAGGTTTCCGTGAACATGCCAACAAGTTAATTGAGGTTGCCAACTTGGTCTGTTCCATCTGAAACAATGAAGAAAGCATAAAGCTTGTTTGAATGTTTGTAAGTCAGTTAGAAGCCCTCTGTCCTCAGGTTATCAATGCTGCATTGGCTTTAGCAGCAAAACCACAGAGTAAACTGGCCCAAGAGAACATGGATCTTCTTAAAGAACAGTGGGAAAAACAAGTCTGTGTTCTCACAGATGCTGTCGATGACATTACTTCCATTAATGACTTCTTGGCTGTCTCAGAGAATCACATTTTGGAAGATGTGAACAAATGTGTCATTGCTCTCCAAGAGAAGGATGTGGATGGGCTGGACTGCACAGCTGGTGTAGTATGAGGCCGGGCAGCCCAGGTCATTCACGTAGTCACCTCAGAGATGGACAACTATAAGCCAGGAGTCTACACAGAGGAGGTTCTGTAAGACTGGCCCAAAAGCACGAATCTTAACTTGATGGGAAGGCTCATCTCGCAAAGACCAGGAGGCAGAGATCGATGCACAAGCAAGAGGTTTTATTTCCGGCATGCTGGAGGTCACCCCGTTTTCAGGACAGGAGCGGCCCCGAGCTCTTAACTCAAGCATCTTTTATACAGTTTGGTAGGCAGGCTTTGGTAACAGGCTGGGTTGTACGCCGTTTATTGGCCACTTTAAGCAATTTTTAAAACCATTGGGCTTTTAGCTTTTGGCGGGCAAAGGAAAGACTGAGGTATTGACCAACGGTCCACCCCCCCCTCTTTCCTCCCTTGGTGTCCAAAGATAAGGTGTCATGCCGTTCCTGCAATCAAGTGAGCATACTCCCTTCCTGGGACAGGGTGAACTTTGGGCTCTTTGGAAAGTCCCTTCCCCCTGGCAGCGGAAAGTCCTAATCTTCTGGCGACGAAAGGTCTTAAGCACCTGGTAATGGAAGGTCCTAAGTATCTGGTATTGTTTACCAAAAAGGTTGGGGGTTATCTCTACTTCCACAATTCTAGAAGCCACCAAGCTGCTCTCCAACAGTTATGTCACATTTTACATAGCAAGTAGAAGTGGCTGTGGAATCCCTCAGCTCAGACCCGGTCCAGTCCATAGATGAGAACAAATTTATCAATGCTTCCCACCTGGTGTACAATAGCATCCAGTACATCAGGAAAGCAGTGCTGATGATAAGGACCCCTGAGGAGTTGGATGACTCTGGCTTTGAGATGGAAGATTTCAATGTCAAAGTAGGACAAGTGTTGAGACTGAAGGTGATCAGCTGATAGCCAGCCAGAGTGCCCAGGAGATCATGGCTCAGCCTCCCCAGGAGCAAAAAACGAAGATTGCAGAACAGGTGGCCAGCTTTCAGGAAGAAGAGAGCAAGCTGGATTCTGAAGTGTCCAAGAGGGATGATAGTGGCAATAATATCATCATGCTGGCGAAGCACATGTGCATGATTATGGTGGAGATGACTGACTTCACTTGAAGTTAAGGACCACTAAAAAATACATCAGATATGATCAGTGCTGCCAGGAAAATTGCTGAGACAGGATCCAGGATGGATAAGCTTGGCTGTACCATTGCAGACCGTTGCCCAGAGTTGGCCTGGAAGCAGGACCTGCTGGCCTACCTGCAGCACTTCGCCCCCTACTGCCACCAGCTTGACATCTGCAGCAAAGTCAAGGTTGAGGTACAGAACCTGGGTGGAGAGCTCGTTGTCTCCGGGGTGGACAGCGCCATGTCCCTGATCTGGGGAGCCAAAAACTTGAACACCGTGGTGCACGGTTGTTTTAGTCCATTTTGTGTTGCTATAACAGAACTGGATAATTTATAAGGCAAAGAGGTTTATCTGGCTTACGATTCTGGGACAGCTGCATATGGCACAGGCCTCAGGCTGCTTCTACTCATGATGGAAAAGTGGCAGGCTGCTGGTGGGTACGAGCAGATCACATGGCGAGAGAGGAAGCAAGAGAGAGAGAGAGGAGGTGCCAGGGTTGTATAAAAACAAGATCTTGCAGGAGCTAATAGAGCGAGAACTCACTCATTACTCACCCCCAGAGCATTAATCCATTCATGAGAGATCCACCCCTATGACTCAATCAGTTTCCAATACCACCACATTGGGGATCAAATTTCCACATGAGTTTTGGAGGGGACAACACATCCAAACTCCAACAGTGAAGGCGTCCTACGTAGCCTCTGCTGAATACCAAAAGCTTCTGGGCGTGGCTTCCCTCAACCTTCCTGCCGTGTCCTGGAAGAAGAAGGTGTCGGACAAAAAGCCCTTGATGAAGGGAGAGAAACAGGAGAAACAGACCAAGATTAAACGAGCATCTCAGGAGAAGCACATGAGTCCCGTGCAGGCCCTCAGCGAGTTCAAAGCCATGGACAGTATCTAAGTCTGCCCAAGACAGCTGCCCCCACGCCTCGGTGCCCTTGAAGATCAATCACTTCTTCACTCAGATATATATTTGCTAAATAGAACACTGATGGTAGATTCCATTGGGAAATAGGCAGATTTTGAACCTGGCCAGGTGGTGAATTTTGCAAGGACATATTTGTGGTTAAGTCAGTCAAAAATGCTTTTAGAGGGCCAGCCCGGTGGCGCACTGGAGAGTGCGCTGCTTGGGAGTGCGGCAGCGCTCCCACTGAGGGTTCGGATCCCATGTGGAGACCGGTTCCCGCTCACTGGCTGAGCGCGGTGCGGGCGCAACACCGAGGGTTGCGATCCCGTTGCCGGTCCCCAGTACGGGCGCGACACCGAGGGTTGCGATCCCGTTACCGGTCAGTAAAAAAGACAGAAAGGGGAAAAAAAAAAAAAACAACTGCTTTTAGAGTTCAGGAACGTATTTCTAGCTATATTTTTTATAAGCCTAAATAAAAATTAAAATTCCATTAAAATAAAGTACATGGAATTATGGATACAGAGTACATCGTGAAACAAGTCTGAGTAGAGTAGATTTTTACTATTTAGATGGGGGAGATAAAATGGGGTAGGATAGTTGTTTAAAGGCCTGTGATGCCAAGCTAAACAGGTAAGACATTTTCATACAGATGATAGTCAGCCATTCATTCCATAAATGAGTACTGTTCTACGCCTAAGAACCCAACAGTTGACAAAACAAATGCTCTACTTACTGTTACTTAGGTAGATGGGTGAAGAAGATGGGAAAAAAACAGTACACAAGTAAATGTATAGTATAATATTGGATAGTAATAAGTTATATGAAGAAAAACAAAGTAAGGTATTTTAAATTAGGGTGGTTAAAGTACATTTTTGTAGACATTGGAATTATAAGCATTTGAGTCCATGAAGGACTGTATTAGTCTGTTTTTTATTGCTTATAACAATACCTGAAACTGGGTAATTTATGAAGAAATTAAATTTATTCTTACAGTTTGGGAGGCTGGGAAGTCCGTGGTCCAGGGGGCACATCTAATGAGAGGCTTCTTGGTGAGAACTCTCTACAGGGTCCCCATGGCAACCAGGGTATCACATGCCAAGAATGGCATAAGCAAGAGCTCTTTCATGTGCTCACCTTGTAAAGACACCAGTTTATATCCATTGTTACCCAGTAAACCATTAACCCATTACTCCATGAATGGATTTTTCCATTGACAAGAGCATAGTCCTGGCAATTTAATCACCTCTTTAAGGCCCCACCTTTGAAATACTATAAACAGATTTCCCACCCTCTTAACACTGTTACAGTGAGGGTCAAGCTTCAGTGAATTGGCGGGGGGTCATTTAATCCACGGCAAAGACATAATACTCTTGTTTTATCTTGCTCACCTCTGACACCACCTTGAGAACTGTCACATCAGTCTAGATATCTATAATTTTAAGAACTTGAGTCCCTACATATCCCTAAACGTGTTTGTTTTTCTACCAACATAGCATCTTGATTGATTTATCTGTTTGCTGAGTTTGGTATATCTCTTTCGGTAATAATAATAGTTCTCATCAAATGCTTGGTGATCCTTGGTTGTGTACTTCCTTTTGTATTTGTGATTCCTAGTTCACTTACTTGTGGATGCTGTTTTCTTTACTGTAGCCTGCCATAGTGATGGTGGAGGAGGGATGGAATATGTAGCCAGGTACAATGTGCCTATCTATAGTTTGCCTTTTTCAGTTTGGGGTTCTCCATCAGTCCCTTCTGGGGATCACTCATTCTAATTCCCTGTCCCTAGTATCCACTGTTTGCTATTTTACAGGCTGCACACACTTCTATTTCCTGTAGCCCTGTCCAGTCAGAGTATGACTGTGAGATTGGTAGGAGCTAATTGCCTTAGCTGCTCCCTACCTGATCATCCTGACAGTAATTTGAGGGCCCTCTTAATTTCTTTTTTCTTTTTTTTGGCCAGGAGACCAGCTAGAACCCCCTTTATTTATTTCTTTTATCCATCATCTCTGAACTTGTATCTGTTGACTTTGTTTCTGTTTCTTTCTCCACATAGAGCAGTCTCTTTTGTTCATAGTTTAGGCTGTGGGGGGGGATTTAATTGCTATCTCTGTAAATCTGATCTTACCCACTTTGTCTTTAAGGATTCCTCAAAATGTCCGGTCCATTGATAAAATTTCTTCAAGTGTTGTAGATTGTTTTCAAGTATTGCAGATTCTTTCTCTTTTCATATATTTTCTCTGATGTTTTATAAGGTTGTGATAGCAGCCTATACTTTGTCTTCCATCTTTTAGGCTTAGTCTACCATCTTGATCCAAACTTTTAATTAATGTCCTTTAAAAAATGACATAATAATAGTGTATAGTAGTGGTGGTTATTGCCAAAAGAGAGCAGCCAGACAAATTCATATACAAGGGTTCTTCAAAAAGTTTATAGAAACAGGCCGGCCCGTGGCTCACTCGGTAGAGTGCGGTGCTGATAACACCAAGGCCACGGGTTCGGATCCTATATAGGGATGGCCGGTTTGCTCACTAGCTGAGCGTGGTGCTGACAACACCAAGCCAAGGGTTGAGATCCCCTTACCGGTCATCTTTTAAAAAAAAAAAAAAAAAGTTTATAGAAAGATTCACATTATCTTTTAATTACATTTTTCCATGAACTTTTTGAAGTACCTTCATACACTGTTGCATTTGACCACTTGTGTATTATCCTACCTGACATATGGATTTAATAAGATTTTATTTCATTTGTAATTATTGAAACTACATTTTAAAAGATTTGTTCTAGGGAGACAATTATAAAATCTTGTTTAGGGCCAGCCTCGTGGCTCACTTAGGAGAGTGTGGTGCTGGTAGCACCGAGGCCATGGGTTCGGATCCTATGTGGGGATGGCCGGTGTGCTCACTGGCTGAGCATGGTGCCAAGGGTTGCGATCCCCTTACCGGTCAAAAAAAAATCTTGTTTACGTTTTTATTAATTAGTTCTATCTTCTGAACTAAACAATGATAAAAGGTAAAAGCATGCTTGCTATATTAGGTTGCCTATAGTGTTTCAAGTGAAGAAGCAAAACTGTTTCAAGGTTGATTAGCATCTAAAAAAAGTGCTTTAATTCTCTTTATTCTCCCAGGAATGCAGGTTAACTGTTCAAATTGGGTCAGCTAGTATGAAACTCTCCCTCATTTTTGACACACAATTCAAGTTTTCTTCTCTGGGGTCCTCCAAACTCTCCAAGAATTGATCTTCATTCTATACTCTCATGATGTTTC
Organism: Galeopterus variegatus; assembly: GCF_000696425.1. Taxonomy (NCBI): domain Eukaryota; kingdom Metazoa; phylum Chordata; class Mammalia; order Dermoptera; family Cynocephalidae; genus Galeopterus; species Galeopterus variegatus. Next base: position 47,171 of record NW_007728625.1, on the reverse strand, counting down.
TAATGCATTATATTAGTTATAGGATTTTTCATTGTATTGTAAATAGTTTTATTACATGTTCCCCTTTACCGAAATCGGAACTCCTCCGTGATTTATTTATTTTTGCAAACCTAGCACCATATTTACTCAGTAATTGGATCTTGATAGTTTTCGAAATGGAAGGATGGATACTAACTCGTCATTCTGCAAAAGGAAAAGAACTTTTAATTTCTGGATTCTAGCTTTCTACCCCAAAGAATCAGCCCCAGACATAAATTATGGGAAATCCTGACATTGTTTTTGCTTTAGATAATTGAATTTTTATAATGCAACATTTATGTTTGGATTGAAGTTTGTCCTTTATTTTTATGAGCCAATAGTTACCATTTGGGTTTGTAAATACATAATTCTGTGCTACCTTTAAAAATGCAATGTTGTGTTAAAAAAATAAAATCCTGTTTTTAAAATATCTGTCTAACAATTAAAGCCTATTATTTTAGATTTGTCATGTTTTTATTTTATTTTTTTGAAGGATCAAAGTAACAATGAAATTATGATTGGAGTGATGTCAGGAGGAATTCTCATTTATAAGAATAGAGTACGAATGAATACCTTTCCATGGTAAGAACTTTCATAAGTACTTTTGCTTTTACCACGATATTACCAAATATAATAATTAAAGAAAGTGACTGTTCATCTGTTTTAATGATGTCAATTTACTCATGTGATACAACAAATGCTTTATCCCACTTACTTGGAACCTACCAGAAGATACCAAAATAATTTTTAATTTCAAATTGCTTATTAAAAAGTTTATTACTTATGAATTTTTCTCTTAGAGAATCTCTAAATATGTAATATAGTAATAATATTAAAATGTGTACGGTGTCTTCTACCATGCTAAGTGCTATAAGTACGAGGGGTCTTCAAGCAGTTCGTGGAAAGATTTGTATTATCTTTTAATTTCATTTTTCCATGAACTTTTTGAAGTACCTTTGTATAACGTATAGCATGTCACTTAAATGCATTCAGTGGAATGCTAGTTTATTAGCTGCTATATAGGCAAGGCTACGGCAACAAAGACCCAATGTTACAGTAATTTAAATTCGTACAAGAAAGTATGGTGGCTCCATGGGGTTTGTTTGTTTATTTATTAATTTTTATTGAAACATAATTGATTATACATAATTGTGGGGTACAAAGTTGACTGTCAATATTTGTGTACAGTATGTGATGATCAAATCAGGACAGTTGGCATATCAGTCATTACAGAATATATTCATTCTTTGTGTCCATTAACCAATTTCTCCCTAAATACCCTCTTACTCCTGCCCCCTCTGATAACCACAGTTCTATTCACACCATATTATTGTGTTTGTTCTTTCGCTCTCTCTCTCTCTCCCCCCCCCCTCTCCCTCCCTCTCTCTCTCCTTCCACCATCTTGCAGTGTGAGACCCCTGGGTCACTGTCACCACCACCAGATGGACTTTGGACTCCCCATCCTTAGAAACTGTAAGCAATAAATTTCATTTTCTTTATAAATTACCCAATTCCAAGTATTTTGTTATAAACAACAGGAATAGACTAATACAGAAAATTGGTACCAAGAAGTTAGGCAAAGGTTGGAGGAGTTTGGAGGACTGAGAAGACAAAAAAATAGAGTTTTGATAAATACAGGAGTCCAGGTTTCCCTTCGACATGATGATGTCCATTCCTTTGGGTATATACCCAGTAGTGGGATTACTGGATCGTATAGTAGATCTCTCTGTAGTTGTTTGGGAAACCTCCATACTGTTTTCCATAAAAGCTATACTAATTGACAGTCCTATCAACAGTGTAGAAGCATTCTCCCTTTTTCACATCCTTGCTAGGATTTGTCATTCTCTGTCTTTTTGATAATAGCAGTCTAATTGGGATGAGATGGTGTCTCAGGGTGGTTTTGATTTGCATTTCCCTCATGATTAGTGATATTGAGCATTTTTTCATGTACCTGTTGGCCATTTGTATGTCTTTTGAGAAATGTCTATTCAGCTTCTTTGCCAAGTTTTTAATTAGGTTGTTTTTTTTTTTTTACTGTTGTTTGAGTTCCTTGTATATTTTGGATATTAATCCCTTGTCAGATGCATAGTTTGCAAATATTTTCTCCCATTCTGTAGGTTGTCTTTTATGTCCATGCTACCCAAAGCAATCTACAGATTCAATGCAATCTCCATCAAAATACCAATGACATTCTTCACAGAAATAGAAATAACAATCCTAATATTCATATGAAACAACAAAAGACCCTGAATACCAAAGCAATCCTGAGTAAAAAAAATAAAGCTGGAGGCTTTACACTACCTGACTTCAAATTATACTACAAAACTATAGTAACCAAAACAACATGGTACTGGCATAAAAACAGACACATGGACCATTGGAAAAGAACAGAGAACCCAGAAATCAATCCACATACTTACAGCAAATTGATCTTTGACAAAGGCACCAAGACATACATTGGGGAAAGGACGGCCTCTTCAATAAATGGGGCTGGGAAAACTAGGTATCCATATATAGAAGAATGAAACTAGACCCATACCCCTCTCCATATACCATCAACTCAAAATGGATTAAAGATTTAAAAATAAGACCTGAAACTATAAAACCCCTAGAAGAAAATAGGGGAAACACTTTAGCATGCAGAACTGGGCAAAAACTTTATGAATAAGACCCCAAAAGCATGGGCACTGAAAGAAAATATAGACAAATGGGATTATATCAAACTAAAAAGCTTCTGCAGAGCAAAGGAAACAATCAACAGAGTGGAAAGACAACCCATGGGATTTAAAACTAATGTTATTTTTTGTCTTATTGTTTTCCTATCCCTAAAATGTTGTCCTTGTCCTCATTGTCCAGGATAGCTCACTACCATCATTTTATTCTAGAATAGGAAAAAGGAAATATGGTATGTTCCACTTCCTTTTAAGGGGATAACTTGAAAATTGTAAGTGATCACTTTGATCATACTTCATGTATATCTACCATTTTGTGTGTGTGTGTTTGATGTATTTAAGGGTTTTTGTTTGTTTTTTTAATACAGTGATTTTCTTTTGGGGAAGAAATAAATACAAAAGAAATATATTCATCTGTTTCTTTTTTATACTTCCTAAAAGAGTTGGTCCTGATTTTTCAATATATGTGATCTTTATTTAATAGATTTTTTGTAATTAGTCACTTTAACAACACTTTAGTCGAAATATAATAGTTAACAGAAGCAAATATTTTTAAAAACCAAAAAAATTTTACCAAAAAATCAAGATAAATTTCCTAGATAGATCACAAAAATGTGAACCATACAATAAAGAATTTACAAAAAGGCCTTCATCAGAATTAAATTCTTCAGGGCTGGCTGGTTATCTCAGTTGGTTAGAGCACAGTGTTGTTATAACACAAAGATCAAGGGTTCAGATCCCTGCACTGGCCAGCTGCCAAAATTTAAAAAAATATTATAAAAGGTTCTTCAAAAATCACTCTTGGGCCGGCCCTGTGGCTCACTCGGGAGAGTGCGGTGCTGATAACACCAAGGCCAAGGGTTCGGATCCCACATAGGGATGGCCGGTTAGCTCACTGGGTGAGCATGGTGCTGACAACACCAAGTCAAGGGTTAAGATCCCCTTACCGGTCATCTTTAAAAAAAAAAAAAAAAAAATCACTCTTAATAGGCAAGATACAGTCTTTTTTAAAATTTATATCTGATAAAGGACTTGAATCTAATGTACATAAAGAATAAGAAGTTAACCTGATTAAAAAGAATATTTTAACAGCCACTTCCACCAAAGAAAATATACAAATGGCAAATAAGCACGTGAAATATACAAATATACAAATGGTAAATAAGCATGTGAAAAGATTTTCTGTCATTGATGAAAATCCCACTAAAAATACATCAAGCTATTTGTCTACACCAAGTAGAATAGCTCCATTTAAAAAAATAGTACTAGGGCCGGCCCGTGGCTCACCCGGTAGAGTGCGGTGCTGATAACACCAAGGCCGCGGGTTCGGATCCTATATAGGGATGGCCGGTTTGCTCAATGGCTGAGCGTGGTGCTGACAACACCAAGCCAAGGGTTGAGATCCCCTTACCGGTCATCTTTAAAAAAAAAAAAAATAGTACTAAGTGATGCAAGGAAGTGGGTCACCTAGAAATCTCATACACCAGCTTTAGGAAAGAGTTTGGCAGTTTCTTTAAAGTTGAACATGCATTTACCATTTAATATAGCAATACTAGTCTTAGATATTTACTCAGAAAACCGAAGTTCATATAAAGATATGTACTCTAATATTCATAATAACACAAAACAAATTCAAATTATCAATAGAAAGGATTTTAAAAAATATGGTATATTTACAGAATGGAATTCCACTCAACATTGAAAAGAAGTGAGTTATTGATATAATAAAGTATATGGGTGATCCTACCCTTAAAGCATTATACTGAGTGTAAGATCAGGCACTAAAGACTACATATACTCTTTGTTTCTATTTATATGATTTTGTAGAAAATACAAATTATAGAGACAAAAGGTAATTGGTTCCCATAGCCTGAAAATGGGAGGAGACCATTAACTACACAGGGACACCAAAGGAACTTTTTGGGATGATGAAAATATATGGTGATTATTGTGGGTGGTGGTTACACAACTAAATACATTTGTCAAAACTCATTGAATTGTTCACCTAAAGTTGGTAAATTTTATTATATATGTAAATTATTTCTCTGTAAAGCTGGTAAAACTAAAGATCATTTAATGTTTCATCTCACATCTTTTAACTTTCCTATACAATTCAAATTGTGGTATATTCATTGGAGAATATAAAACAATTGAAGACATGATCTCTGCCTATAAGTACAGATGTAACACAAAAAATTATTATAAAGCACAATAAGAAAATTTTGTGACTAAGTCCTTCAGAGAAGATTATCATTGTGAATTTTTGTAATGGTGAATGTGTATTTACAATTTTAAGACATTTCTGACTTTAATAAAGGAAAAAATTTTAAATAGTTAATTTTATTTTAATTTATGTTTAATATAAGTGTCAAAATCAAACAAATTCTTTTCAGATGATGTGGGTTAAAATAGTGCAGTGATAATTAAAATTTTCTGTATTTTAAAAATTCTACAATGTATATTTTTTGGCTTTATTATTATTATAAAATAAGGATTCTAGAAGATTTACTGACAAATTGCTGTGTAAACAAAAAAGGATACAATCTCTCTAGAGAATATTTAAGGTGTTTTTTTTTTTTTTTTTTTTTTTAAAGATGACCGGTAAGGGGATCTTAACCCTTGACTTGGTGTTGTCAGCACCACGCTCACCCAGTGAGCAAACCGGCCATCCCTAAATGGGATCCGAACCCGTGGCCTTGGTGTTATCAGCACTGCACTCTCCCGAGTGAGCCACAGGCCGGGCCCTTAAGGTGGTTTTTTAAAGTTGAATAGAAATTTCCTCTGTTGAAAGGAAAGAGTGGAATGGGGCAGTTTGTGAAGGACCAGGGCATTCAAGATAGAAGTACCAAGCATTTGCAGAGTACTAATTGTAAGAAAGAACATGGCAAGTTCATAAAATGATGGGATATTTGGTTTGCTTTCTCCTTCGATTGCTTTGATTGATGGGAGAAACAAGGGAATTTAGGAAGATGTTGCTTGAAAGAGAAGTTGAATTCAGATTATGACCAATGTTAACATATTCTGTATTGTAATGAGTTGGTATCCATAGATGAATATGCTTGGAGCTCATTCAATATTGACAAATAGAATGCATTATTTCGAAGTTCTTATCATACAAATTAGGTTTCTAAAAGAAAAAAGATGTGAGTGTCTAAGGTATTGATTGGAAAATAACATACAGTATGCATTTAAAATTTTTATTTTCAAAAATTAAACTAAATACATGGGATTTAAAGTTGCTAAACCTACTTAATCTACATTATCATGGAACATAAGGATTTCTTCTGATCCTAACTACTCACAGCAATTTATACTACAACATTAGGAAAATATTTGTAAATAGGTCACAGGTAGCCGTGATTTAAGGCCAAGGAAAATCAATAGATTTTTTGATAATCATCAAATATGTGGTTTATTTTAGTTCTTAAAGTATGGACTTACTTTCACAAAGGCAACATACTTCTTATAAGTACTGTATGTGGATAAAAACCATATCAACCGCATCCCCTTTATTCCTTTATTCAAATTAGTGTTCATAGAATTGCCATTGCCTTTAAATTTATATTTTAACAAAGTACTTTTTAAGTCTACTTTGGAAAACCATAAAAATCACTTTATGTGTGGGCTGGCCCATGGCTCACTCTGGAGAGTGTGGTGCTGATAACACCAAGGCCATGGGTTCGGATCCCATATAGGGATGGCTGATTAGCTCATTGGGTGAGCGTGGTGCTGAAAACACCAAATCAAGGGTCAAGATCCCCTTTCTGGTCATCTTTAAAAAAGAAAAAAAGAAAAACAAAATCACTTTATGTGAACTGATAATGATTACAGTCATAATGTGGTATCATGTACATTTCAGCTACTTTTAACTCATATTAATAATTAAAATAAGATATTCAGGCCAAAAATTAAATGGTGGGATTGCCAAATTTCTGCATGAATGAAGTTTAGAATAAAAGTGGAAGTTGTAGAATTGATAGTAAAAAAATGGATCAGGAATTTTAATGCATTGTATTTGTAGCTTAGAACCCTGCAAGTCTGGTATTATTAGCATTGTTTTTACAAATAAGGAAGGAGAAACACGAGAGAAATTGAGTGACCTAATGCTAGGTAACTGATAAGTATGAAGCAGATCTTTAAACCCAGGTCTTTTGATTCCAGAGCACAGCTACATGTAGAAAGAGTACCATACCATATAATAAATATGCTCCCTCATATCTTTCCATGTATGGTTATCTGTAAATTATCCAGCTCAAGTACATATTTTTAAAAACATTGGATGGTGAATCTGAAGATACTTGGACTCTATAAATTAGACATACTTCATCAAAATTAATGTACATCAAAAGACACCTTTAAGACAATGAAAAGGGGATGAGAGAGTTCCAGTTCCCATTCTGACATGTAAAGCTTGGACGTTGTCACTCATATACTCACAATGAGAAAAAAGCAGAAAATCAATAACTCTTCTTAAATTCCTCAGAGAACTGAGGACACTGGGCAAACTGCTTATTTGAAAACTGGAGAGACAGATGAATACAGAGAATGATCAGGATTAGAAACTGCTGCTAGAGCCAGGAACTGAGAGAAATTCTTAAAGAGGAATCACTAATTGCTGAATACTGAGCTTGGACTAGATTGAGAGAGAAAAACTTCTGCGGGCTCAGCCTTAGGAAAGCCCCCAACCTTTCATGAGTTTTACCACCAGCTGCCCCACCCACCAGATTCTCAGAATGAAGATGGGATAAAGATCCACTCATGCTTTGGCAGGAAGGGAAAGGTAAGCATTCGAGGGATGCTTAGAGCTTTCTGTTCTTAGCAAAGGCCTGCCTTAGGGAAAACCATTTTACCAGCACCTAACCAACATGAGGTGTATCAAAGCCTAACCAAAATGGGAGAAGGGAAATACCCAATTCAGACCCTCCTGCTTACTTGTCTCACCTAAGGAAAAGGTGAACTTAGAAGCACTGGAGGTCATAGCTAAGGGGCATAAACCACTAAAACAGTGATACCTAATCATAGGATTAAGGAATGATTCCTCCCACCCCACACCTTGCTGCCACATCAACAGGGCTCCTATATAATAATAGGAAAATACAACCAAAATAACTTCAAGGCTCAGACTATTTAAGGAGCCTCTAGATAAACCGTAAGACAACAGGGGAGACAAAAAAAAAGGATACTAGAGGAAATTGTAACCTCTGACATGTACAGTTTGTTTACAACAAATAGTAAATATAACTTCACACTTTGTCGGGCAAATATAAATTCTTATACCAAAGCCATATTTACCCCATTTCCTTTTACCCAGTATACCCTGTCTAGAATTCAACAAAAAATTACAAGGCATACTGGAAGGCAAAAAATACAATTTGAAGAAATAAAGCAAGTATCAGAACCAGACAGATATGGCAGCAATTTTGGAATTATCATAATAGGACTTTAAAATAACTGATTAATATGCTAAGGGCGCCAATGGAAAAAGTATACAACATGCAAAACAGATAGTGCTGTGATTGTAATGTCCCCCCGGGCTCATGTTGGAACTTAGTCCCCAATATGGTATTTGAAAGATGGGACCTTTAAGAGGTGATTAGATCTTGAGAACTATGCTCTCATGAATGGATTAATCCATTCATGGAGTAATGGGTTAATGGTTTAATGGATTATCATGGGTGTGGACTGGTGGCTTTATAAAGAGAGCACATGAGCATGTAAAAAAATAAATACACCCTTCCATGTGAAAACCTAGGTCACCATGGGACTGTGTAGAGAATCCTCACCAGGAAGAAGTCCCTCACCAGATATGTTCCCTGGACATTGGACTTCCAAAAATGCAAGAAAAAATTTTCATTGCTTTATAAATTACCCAGTTTCAGATATTCTTTATCAGTGACAGAAAACTAATACAGATGTGTGATGTAAGCATAGATGGAAACCCTACAAGAGGATCAAACAGTAATGCTAGAAATCAAAAACATATTGCAACAGAAATGAATAATGGCATTGATAGTCTCATCAGTAGATAGGGCACAGCCAAGAGTCAGTGAGCTTGAAGACTGGTCAATAGAAACTTACCAAATTGAAAGGCAAAGAGAAAAAATAATTTTAAAAAAGGAATATTTATGTCACATAATGGGAATACCAGAAGGAGAATAAAGAGAGAAATGAACCTAAGAAATATTTAAAGAAATAGTGGCTGATAATTTTCCAAAATTAATGATGGCCATCAAACTACAAATTCAGGAAGTTCAGGGGACAACAACCAGGTTAAAAACCAAAAAAAGCTACAACTACGTGTGTCATATTCACACTGCAGAAAATCAAAGATGGAATCTTGAAAGAAATAAAATGTAAAAAACACCTTCCCCGCAGAAGCACAAGGATAGGATTTACACTGGACTTCTCTTCAGAAACCATGCAGGCTAGAAGATGATGGAGTTAAATATTTTTAAACGTTGAAAGACAAAAAATTCACCAACCTAGAACTTTGTATCTAATAAAGTTATCCTTCAAAAGTGAAAGATACCTCAGTTGGTTAGAGGATGGTGTTATAACTTGTTATAACAGTTAGTTCACTTGTTTGGTTAGAGCATGGCATTGGTAACTCTAAGGTAAAGGGTTCAGACCCCTTGCCACCAGCCACCAAAAAAAAAAAAAAAAAGACTTCCTCAGACAAACAAAAATTAAGGGAATTTGTTGTCAGCAGACCTGACTTGTAAGAAATGTTAAAAGAAATTATGAAGAGAAAAGGAAAATAATATAAAATAGAAATCTGAATCTACATAAAGGCAGAAAGAATAAGTGTAGGTTAAAATTAAAACTTAAGGGCCGGCCCAGTGGCTCACTCGGGAGAGTGCGGTGCTGATAACACCAAGGCCCTGGGTTCGGATCCCATATAGGGATGGCCGGTTCGCTCACTGGCTGGGCGTGGTGCTGACAACACCAAGTCAAGGGTTAAGATCCCCTTACCGGTCATCTTTTTAAAAAAAATTAAAAAATAAAAGAAAAATAAAACTTAAAAAAAAATTTTAATTGACCTAACAGATAACAGTTTGTTTGAAATAATAATAGCAACAATATATTGGATAAATAAAATGAATGACCACAATGTTCAAAGGGATGGGAGGGAAGAATTGGAGATTATATTATGCAGTGCATGCAGTACCCATGAAATAGGATAGTGTGATTTGAAAGTGGGTTAGATTAGGTGCGAATGTATATTGCAAATTCTAGAGCAACCACTAAAAATAATTTTTTTTTCCTTTTTGTCTTTTTTACTGACCGGTAATGGGATCGCAACCCTCG
>NW_007728625.1:28123-36201 GCF_000696425.1 Galeopterus variegatus | reverse complement strand
AAGAAAGAGAAACAAGTTGAAAAGTTACATATATGATACATATTAATTCACCTATGTCACTAATCACTTTATAGGTGAATGGTCCAGATATTCCAAATAAAAGTCTATCAGAACAGATAAAAAGTAAGACCCAAATATATGTTTTCTCCATAAACCCACTATAACTATAAAGACACAGGTAGATTAAAAGTAAATGTATGGAGAAAGACTGTGCTAACAGTGATTAATCAAAAGAAAGTTGAAATGGTTATATTTATTTGAGAAAAGGCAGACTTTAGAGCTAGGAAAATTATCAGGGATAAAGAGGGGCACCACATATGATTAAGGGCGGTCAGTTCTCCAAGAAGGCATAACAATTTTTACTGTGTATACACCTAGCAATAGAGCATCAAACACCAAGGTCAAGGGTTTGGATCCTCTTCCTGGCCAGCACAGAAAACAAAAGCAATCGAGCATCAAACTGTATGAGGCAAAAACTGATAGAACTACTAGGAAAAATGGACAAATTTACTATTGTAGAGACTTCCACTTTCTTCTCTCAGGAATTGGCAGATCCAGCAGTTAGACAATCAATAAAGATATACTTGAATTGAACAGCACCATGAATCAGTCTTATCGAATTGGCATTTACAGACAATACTAGAATACACATTCATCTTAAGTATACATGGAACATTCATCAAAATAGAGCACATTCTGGGCCATAAAACACACCTTAAAATTTTAAAAAGAATAGAAATCATACAAAATTTGTTTGGAGATTACAGTAGAATTAATTTAGAAATCAATAACAAAAATAACTTGAAAATTCCTAAATATTTGGAGGTTAATGTTTTGAATAATACACGGGTCAAAGGAAAATTCTAAAGAGAAATTTAAAAATAATTTGAACTAGATGAAACAATATCAAAATTCGTGGGATGCAGGAAAAGAAGTTCTTACAAAGAAATTTATAGCATTGAATGAATATATTAGAAAAGAAGAAAGGTGTAAAATTAATAATCTAAGCTTCTCTTAGGGACATAGAAAAAGAAGACTGAATTAAATACAAAGGAAGCAAAAGAAGAGATGTAAAATCTACAGCAGAAATTAATGAAATTGAAAACAGGAAATACTAAGTCAACAAAACCAATAAAATGATTCTTTGAAAATATGAATAAAATTGATAAACCTTTAGCCAGCCTAACCAAGAACAAAAGTGGGAAGATACAAATTACTAATATCAGAAATGAAAGACTGTCATTTCTGATTCCAGGGACATTAAATGGGTAGTAAAGGGATACTATGAACAACTCTGTGCCCACACATATAAGTTAGATGAAATAGACAAATTCCCTGAAAGAAATCTACCAAAACTCACATAAGGAGAAATAAATCATCTGAATAGGCCTATTATCTATTAATAAAATTGTAGCAACAATTAATGGACTTTCAAAGCAGAAAGCTCCAGTCCCAGATGGTTTCACTAGTGAATTCTACCAAATATTTAAGGAAGGAATGATACCAGTTCTTTCTAATTTCCTCCAGAAAATAGAAGCAGAGGGAACACTTCCTTACTCAAAGTATGGGGCAAACTTTACCCTAATACTAAAAGCAAACAAGTTGTTACATAAGAAAGGAAAATTACAGACCAATATCTGTTACGAATATAGATGTAAAATCCTCAATAAATATTAGCAAATCTAATTTACCAACGTATAAAAAGAATTATGGACCGTGGCCAAGTTGAATTTACTTCACGTATGCAATGCTGGTACAATATTCAAAAATCAATTAATAGAATTGATCATATCAACAGGCTAAAGAAGAAAAATCATAAGATCATACCAGTTGATGTAGCAAAAATATTTAACAAAATCCAACACCCATCCACAGTGAAAACTCTGAGCAAACTAGGAGTAGAGGAGAATTTCTGAACTTGATGAAGTACATCTATCCACATACAGCTAGCATCATAATTAGTGATGAGAATCTAGATGATTTCCCACTAAGATCAGTAACAAGGCAAGGATGTCCACTCTCACTAACAGTTGCCAAACTGATTTTGAAGTTTATGTGAAAAGGCAGAGACTCAGAATAGCCAGTACAATACTGAAGAAGAACAAAGTCAGGGGACTGATATGACCTGATTTCAGGAATTACTACAAAACTACAGTGATCTAAAAAGTATGGTTTTGGCAAAGAATATAAAGTATCAGTGGAACAGAAATAGAGAGCTCAGAAATAGACCCATGCAAATATATTTAACTAATCTGACAAAGGAGAAAAGTCAATTCAATGGAGAAAGGCTAGTCTTTTCAACAAATGGGGCTAGAACAATATGTGAAAAGGCAGAGACTCAGAATAGCCAGTACAATACTGAAGAAGAACAAAGTCAGGGGACTGATATGACCTGATTTCAGGAATTACTACAAAACTACAGTGATCTAAAAAGTATGGTTTTGGCAAAGAATATAAAGTATCAGTGGAACAGAAATAGAGAGCTCAGAAATAGATCCATGCAAATATATTTAACTAATCTGACAAAGGAGAAAAGTCAATTCAATGGAGAAAGGCTAGTCTTTTCAACAAATGGGGCTAGAACAGCTGGATATCCACATGCAGAAAAATTGAATCAAGACACAGACTTTACATTTTTCACAAAAATTAACTCAAAATGGATCATAGATCTAAATGCAAAACTTCTAGAAGATAACAGGAAAAAATCCAAATAACTTTGTTTAGCAATTACTTTTTAGATACAATATCAAAGGCATGATTTATGGAAGAAAACGTTGCTAAATTAGACTTCAATAGAATCAAAAACCTTTGCTTTGCACAAAAGACACTTTAAAAAATGAATGGAAAGCCACAGACTGGTAGAAAATACTTGAAAAACAGAAATCTGGGGCTGGCCTGTTAGCTCAGTTGGTTAGAACGTGGTTTATTACACCAAGGTCAAGGGTTTGGATCCCCTATACCAGCCAACCACAAAAAAGAAAAATCTGAAAAGGACTGGTATACAAAATATAAAGACTGTAGGCACACCAGTGTGAGAGACTAGAGAATCAGACAACAGGGAGGGGCCCTCCTAGGATCAGAACAAATATCAAAGGCCTCTCTCAGCAATTTTTTTTTTAAAGGAGCCACAGTTTGGTTGATTTAGTTTCTAAAGGACTTTGTGCCCCAGGGCACTGTGGAAAACAATAAAGCAATCTTTTGGAAATTATGGGAGTTTAACAGCTGGGTGTGGTTATGGGTAGAATGTGGTGACTGTTACTACTGTCATCCAGGATTGCTGTGGGCATAGCCAAAGCTGTGTGTGCCTCCCTGAAAGAACATCCAAAACTTAACACTGGGGACAGGGAGTAGGGGGGAGGAATGGAGTTTATTAAAATAATCCAGCCAGTCACTGAACAAAAAAGTAAATAAGAATAGGGGGTGGGGTACCAGTACTCAGAGTTACTATAATATATAAAATGTTCAGTTTCCAACAAAAATATTACAAGGCATTCTAAGAAACAGGAAAGTATGGCTCATAAACCAGAAAAAAAAAAAAAGTTAATATGTATGTACCAAACAACAGAGCTTCAAAATACATGAAGCAAAAAATAAAAGAGATATATAGACAATTGCACAATCTTAGTTGGAGATTTGAGCACCTTTCTCAGCAATCAATAGAAAAAGTAGACAATTTTAAAAGTCAGCTGAAATATTTTAACACTATTAACTATAGTGACTTTTTGGTATTTATAGAATAGTACACAAACAGTAGATTCAACTGCACGTGGCTTACTTAGTAGGGGAGGCCATATGCTGAGCCACAAAACAAGCCTCAGTAAATTTTTGAAAGAGTCAACTCATGCAAAGTATACTATACAACCACAATGAAATTAAATTAGAAATCAATAACAACTAGAATATTTGTTAATTAAAGAAAATGTGTTGTTATCAATAACATAACTCCAAGTATTTGTTAATTAAAGAAAACTTCTAAATAAACCATTGGTGAAAGAAAAAAAAACCACAGGGCAAAGTAGAAAATATTTTTAACAGAACAAAAATGAAAAATACAACATCAAAATTTAGGGGATGCAGCTGAAGTAGTGTTTTGAGAGAATTTTATAACTTCAAATGTTTATATTAGGAAAAAAAATCTAAAAATCAATTATCTCAATTTTCCTTCTTAAGAAATTAGAAAAATAAGAACAATTTGAACCCAAAGTAATAGAAGGAAGAAAATCAATGAAATATAAAATGAACGCAAAATAGAGAAAAGTTAATAAAAGTTTGTAGCTGCACTGATTGAGAGAAGAGAGCCAATATCAGGAGTGAAAGGTGGTGCATCTCTACAGATCCTGTACACATTAAAAACATAGTAAAATAAATTTATGTACACTTGAATATTTGAATATCATGAATAAATTCTACAATATAGATTAAATGGGCAAATTCCTTGAAAGACAGAAATAAAGAGGAGTGTCCTGAGAAGAAATAAAAAACATTAGTAGTCCTGTATTGGTTTAAAAAATAGAATTTGTAGTTCAAAACCGTCTTATCATTAGAATTCCAGGTCCAGATTGCTTCACTTGTGAATTCTATCAAACATTTAAGGTAGAAGTAATACCAATCCTATATAAGCTCATTTAGAAAATAAAGGAAGAACACATTGTAATTAATTATTACCCTCATTCTAAAACTAGACTAAGACCTTACACAAAAAGAGAACTACAGTTACTCGTGAGAAAGAAATAGATGCAAAAAGAGATGCAAAAATTCTTACCAAAACTTTAGCAAATTGAATTCAACAATATGAGGGTACCTCAAAAAGTTCATGGAAAGATGGAATCAAAAGATAATACAAATCCTTCTATGAACTTCTTGAAGATCCCTCATATAAAAATGATAATTCATCATGACCAAGTGGCAGTTATTCCAGGAGTATAAGGTTGCTTTAACATCTGAAAATCAATCAGTATAATTAAACTTATTATTATAATAGAAGAAAAACATGATCATTTCAATAGATACAGTAAAAGGATTTGACAAAATTGAACATTCATTCATGATAAAAAATAAAAATTTAGTTAACTCTAAATAAAAAGATACTTTCCCATTCTTATTAAGAGCATCTACAGATAATCTACTGCTAACATTATACAAAATGGTGAAGCTATCAATGCTTTTTATGTAAGATCAGGAACAGAACAGGAACAAATACGCTTACTCTCACTACTTCTCTTCAACTTTGTACAGGAGGTTCTAACCAATGTTTTAAGACAGGAAAAAGAAATATAAGGCAAATAGATTGGAAAGAGAAGAAAAAGTGCTTTATTTGCATGTAAGGGTGCATATGTAAATTGGCTGAAAATGAAGGGATGAGAAATCATGCAAATAGTAAGCATAAGAAGATAGAATGACTATATTAATAAGTACAGTGCTCCAACCAGTTTGAGAATCTTTGTAGTTTCTTACAAAGTTAAACATATACCTACCATATGACCTAGCCATTTTACTCCTAGTGTTTAACCAAGATAAATTAGAAATCATGCAAATAGTAAGCATAAGAAGATAGAATGACTATATTAATAAGTACAGTGCTCCGACCAGTTTGAGAATCTTTGTAGTTTCTTACAAAGTTAAACATATACCTACCATATGACCTAGCCATTTTACTCCTAGTGTTTAACCAAGATAAATTAAATCAAATGTCTGTATAAGGACTTGCACACAAACGTGCATAGTGGCTTTATAAGTAATAGTTTAAAACTGGAAACAACTTAAAACATCCATCATGAGGTGATATATCCATGGATATATCATGGTGGATATATCCGTTCATATTGTGGTATATCCATAGAATGGAATACTCCTCAGCAAGAGAGAGAAAAAAAATAGTGAAAAATACAACAATGTGGATGAATCTCTTATAAGTAGTTAAGCTGAATCGAAGAAGACAGGTGAAGAAGCATATGTATTGTATGGTTCCATCTATATAAATTTTAGGAAATGCAAACTAATCTATAGTGACAGAAAGTTAATCAGTCATTACCTGGGTTGGGGGAGGGTTGGTGTTGTGGGGTGCTAGAGCCGGATTATAGAGTGGCAGGAGGAATCATTTGGGAGTGATAGATATGTTCACTATCTTGATTGTGATGATGGTTTGATAAGTCAAGCTTAATAAATTGTACACTTTAACATGTGTAATTTGTTGCATGTCAATTATACATAACAAGATGATTAAAAATAAGGGAGGAAAATAAATACTCAATGTCAAGGGTAACCACTAAAGCAATAGAAAATGATTATTTGGACAAATGGCAAATTAGGTAAACCCAAATATGTCATTTATTACTAAAATTGTAAATATGTGGAACCTTCAATTTGAAAGGCATAGATTATTAAACTGGATTTTTTTAACAACTTTATTAGTGTAATTTATATACCGTAAATTCACCTATTACAGTGTACAAATCAATGGTTTTTAGTATATTTACAGAGTGCGACATCACTGTTATCTAATTTTGAATCATTACCATTACCCCCCCAAAATACTTTATAACCATTAGGAGCAAACAAAGGACAACAAATTAGTTGCAGTGCAGAGATTAAGTGGTGGGAACAGCAAATAATCCAACACAGAGCTGAAAGAAAACAGTACCCACAGCCAGAGACCTAGTCTGATATTAACTAATAAAGGTCTCATTTTACCAAAGAATACCTATAACACCAAGAAGGACTGGAAGTCCCCTGGGCTACCAAGCCAGAAAGGGGGAAAAGGCTAGGGGCTTCAGCCATGACCCCAACACCCATAGCCGGTCCTGAGAATGGGGGCCTTGGGCCTCAGCCACACCCTCTCGACAAGCGCAACCACTCCAGCAATGACCACCAAGCCATTGCAGGAAGGGCCCTGGGCTCTCCCAAGCAAGGGCTGTAGGGGGCCTTGGCCACGTCCCCCCCAACACCTGTGACCAGCCCGGTGACAACCACTGAGCTGCCGCAGGAAGCACCCTAGGCTCTCCCGAGCTGGGGCAGTAGGGGGTTAAGGGCCTTGGCCGTGTGCCCCCACACCTGCTGCCAGCCCAGAGATGACCACCGAACTGCTGGAGGAAGCACCCCAGGCTGTCCTGAGCCAGGGTAGTGGGGGGCTGAGGGTCTCGGCCACACCCCCCTGACACACGCAACCAGCCCAGTGACAACCACTGATCTGCCATAGGAAGTGCCCCAGGCTCTTCCAAGTTGGGCCTCAGCCATGCCCCGCCAACATGTACAACCAGCCCAATGATGACCACCAAAGCCACAGCAAGAAGGGCCCTGGGTTCCCGAGCTGTGATGGTGGGCAGGGGCTTTTGCCACACCACCCTGATATCTGAACCCAGCCCAGCAATGACCAGACCACTGCTGGAAGCCTCCTGCTCTCCCCTGTGGGAATGTGAGGGGTGCCACAGACCTCAATCCCGCCCCTCCTTCTTCCTCCTTCTTCCATCACATTTCCTTCTACCTTTCCCCTCTCCCTCTCACTCCCAACTGCTCTGCAACATCATAGAATGTAAAAAAAATAATAATAATAATTTAAAAAATTAAAAAATTTTTAAAAACTTAGAATTACCATGACAATATTTACTTAGAAGATTAGGACAGGATCCCATGGCAAGTTTTACCAAGTAAAATCAAATCTCTTTGGCCTCATGACCCTTAGATCTTAAAGTTAAAAAAAAAATCTAGGTGTTACTTATTACATGGGTATAGTATGGAGAAAAATTGATTTGCCTCATATTCATCATACTGTTAAAGCTTTGAGAACTCTTATAGCATTATATGCGTTGCATATTACAGGAAAGTCAATGTAGAAAAGTAAAAATTAAAAAGTATGCTTTCTAGAGTTAAAAAATGGTTTTAGGGCCATGGTATAAAACTGAAATCTTTTATTTTTTTCTCAAGTATTGCTTATAGTTTCAAGAGTAAACAGCTATGTTATTGATATTTCTTGAAATTTTAATTTGTGACATGCATTTTTAAATATTTCTGTAGAGTTAGAATTGAGAAAGGTATAGTTTGCAGTAGGTATTCTTTTTTTTTTTTTTTTTTTTTCCTTTTTA
>NW_007728625.1:17618-27186 GCF_000696425.1 Galeopterus variegatus | reverse complement strand
TGTTGCACCCACAGCGCGCTCAGCCAGTGAGCAGGAACCGGTCTCCACATGGGATCCGAACCCTTGGCGGGAGCACCGCTGCACTCCCAAGCGGCGCACTCTCCAGTGCGCCACCAGGCTGGCCCTGCAGTAGGTATTCTAACAAAATTTTCTTCAACTGAGCACATAGATTGTAATTATTTTTCCATGAAGCACCAAAAACTATATTCTTTGTGTACTGTGTATATGTATATATGATAAAATGGTTAGGTGTTACTAAATACACACTTAAAAGATTATTTTGTAATTATTTTCTTAATTCATTAATGTTTTGATCTTTATTTAACATAATGTTTTTGGGGGTTTTTTTGGCAGCTAGCCAGTATGGGGATCTGAACCCTCGATATTTAATATTTTAAATACTCCAATTATTCTCTTTTGTCCAGGTTGAAGATAGTAAAAATATCTTTTAAGTGCAAACAGTTTTTTATTCAACTTAGAAAAGAATTGGTGAGTATTGGTCTAATAATTATTGATGTAAATGAAGTCTTTAAAGAAATCCCTAACCATTCATGAAAGAACTTTTCTATTAAATACAAGTGAAAGGCAATTTATACTTTTGATAACTGCCTACGCAGGTAATCAATTCACTTTTCATGACAAGGTGTACTTGTTTCTCCAGTGTGTCTGTGGTTCAGATTTAAAGTTCTTCTAGACATCCATTCTGCTGCTACTTGAACTTAGAAACTGACCTCAAATGTTGTTCATTATCAGTCCCCAAGGTTCAGTGATGAGGGTAATAACCGAGCATTTTAGGTATCCTTTTTCTTTTTTCTACTAAATTTACAGGACTTCCTTTCATATAAACCTCATTTCACTTTAGGGGAGCTGTTTGTTTAGTTTGTTTGGTTCCTATTTCATAAACTTGCAACACTTGTCCTCCCTCTGTTGGAGTGGTAATAGCCGTTTTATATATTATGTACAAATTGAGTTGTCATGGAAAGTACATGGAAACAGTTTCACCTTATAAATAATTTTATCTGTTTCATCAAATTAAACTAACTTTGTACTTTGATTTATGTTATTTCTTCGAAATCTTGGAAATCTTGGCAAATTAATGCACATGTCAAGATGGCTATGTAAAGTGTAGTTGAAACCTTAAATTGTATTTGACTCAACTGGATTTTATCAGAGAATATTGATCTAGTAAGTGACTATAGTTTATCTATTATGTTCACAAAATAAAATATACACCTTGATAAAGTGAACGTATTCATATCAGCACCTCATAGGTAAATATGTAGAATAGTATCAGCACCCCAGTAGCTGATGTTACTAATGGAGCTGATGCCCACTTTCAGTCAGTAACCCTCCCAAAAGGTAAACATTATTCTCATTTGTATTACATTGAATTAGTTTGGTTATTTTTGAATTTTAAAAAATGAAATCATACAGTGTATTTTCTTTTATGTCTGCCTTCTTTCTCTTTGTGAGGTTCATCCATGTTGTTGCATATAGCAACATATGAAGTCATCAACATTCTGATCAGAAATATTCAGAAATCAGCTCTGTTCTGACAATGGCACAACTCTGAAATCACCACTATTCTGACATCAGCACTATACTTATTTCAGCACTACTCTGACATTAGCACACCTCTGACATCAGCACTTAGTTTATAACATTTGTGTGTGTATTCCACTGAATTAATATATCTTAAATTAGTTATTCTTCTGTTAGTGGAAAATTTTACTATTTACAAGTTGGGGATATTACTTCTAATGCTGCTAATAGGACATTTGTGTACATTTTCAATAAATGTTTAGATATAATCTTATCTGGAAACTAGAGAACAAATAAAGTATTTTACTTTAAATAATTGTAGATGGCACTGTAGAATTCAATTTTTCTAGTTTGCCTCCTATCATAGTACTAGTGTTATTAGTAATAATGATAATAGTTATAATATTTAACATTTATGGAAAACTTATGTGCCTGGTAATATATCAACTGTCTTCATATCATTTCATACTCACGCTCATTCTCTAAGATACTGTACCACTTAGGAATGTGTTTACCTGCAAGTAATAACAGCAACCAAAGTCAACTAACAATTGATTAAAAATAATATATCAACTGTCTTCATATCATTTCATACTCACGCTCATTCTCTAAGATACTGTACCAGTTAGGAATGTGTTTACCTGCAAGTAATAACAGCAACCAAAGTCAACTAACAATTGATTAAAAACAGTATCCTTATTAATGTTTTTTCTCTAAAACATTTCTTTGTTTTTCCTATCCAAACTTCATAGAATGTACTTATCTCTCAGTACAATATTTTGTGTCCATTGTTTACAAATCGTGTGGGAAAAATTTTTGTTATATTCCATATATAATTGGTATAATGTCAAAATCACATACAGACTTTTTGAAAATTATGCCAAGTATCAAGAAAGTGGAAATATATATGCATCTTATATGTTGCTGACACTGAGAAGCATTACTGCCTCATACTCACTGTGAGACATTCTCTGTCATTTTGCATAATGTTTATGGTGTATGTAACAACATGTACCCTGCATGTATGTTAGTGCATATAAAACAACTGGTATCCATAATTAAGAATTAATTTTCTGGCGATAAAGAAGCAATTTTTTAAGCATATTACCTTCTAACATGATAGTTCATTACTTATACATGGACATTTTACTGTGATTTAGTCATGGATAATATCTTCATGACCTTTTGATGGGCAAAGATTTCTTTAACAGTACGTAGAAGGAAACCTTAACCTTAAAAGATAAGATTGATAATTTGGACTGTTTTAAAATTAGCAACTCTATTCATCAAAAGACATCATTAAGAAAGTGGAGTGTCACAAAATATGTATAATATACACACATACACACATACAAGTCCTTGGTTGTATATGCAACTGTAGTGGATTGAATTATGTCCCCCCAAAACTCATTGAAGCTTGAATTGTGTTCCCCAAGTTTTATATATTGGAAACTTAGCCCCCACTGAGACTGTTAAAAGGATTACTATGGTCATCAAAAAGTGGGGCCTTGAAAAGGTGGTTGGATTGTAGGACTATGTAGTAGTGAATGGATTAAAATGGTAGTCAGGGGTGTGGTTCTGAGGGCTTTAAAAGAAGAGGAAAGTCTGTCTTTCTCTCTGCTCTCTCTACTTCCACCGTCTTGCAAAGTGAGACTTCTGGTTCACTGTTTGTACCACCAGATGGACTTTGGACTTCTCAGCCTCAGAAACTGTAAGCAATGTTGTGTTCCCCAAGTTTTATATATTGGAAACTTAGCCCCCACTGAGACTGTTAAAAGGATTATTATGGTCATCAAAAAGTGGGGCCTTGAAAAGGTGGTTGGATTGTAGGACTATGTAGTAGTGAATGGATTAAAATGGTAGTGAGGGGTGTGGTTCTGAGGGCTTTAAAAGAAGAGGAAAGTCTGTCTTTCTCTCTGCTCTCTCTACTTCCACCATCTTGCAAAGTGAGACTTCTGGTTCACTGTTTGTACCACCAGATGGACTTTGGACTTCTCAGCCTCAGAAACTGTAAGCAATAAATGTCGTTTTTCTTTATAAATCACTCAGTTTGATAAATTTTGTTTTCTTTATAAATTACCCACTTTGAGGTATTTTGTTATAAGCAACAAAAATGGACTAATACAGAAAATTGGTACCAAAAGTGGGGTGTTGCTTATAACAGATACTTGAAAATGTGGAAACAGCTTTGGAACTGGCTATCGAGGAGAGGTTGGAGGAGTTTGGAGGACCCAGAAGAAGACAAAAAGATGAGGGAACGTTTGGAATGTCTTAGAGACTGGTTACGTGCTGGTAAGCAGAATGCTGATAGAAATATGGACTATAAAGACCATTCTAAGGAGGTCTCAGGTAGAAATAAGAAGTTTATTGGAAACTGGGGCAAAGATCACCCTTACTGTGAACTGGCAAGGAATTTGGCTGCATTGTGTCCATGCCCTAGTACTTTGTGGAAGTTGGAACTTAAGAGTTGTCAACCAGAGTATCTGGCGGAAGAAATTTCTAAGCAGCAAAGCATTAAGGAAGCTGCATGGCTACTTGAAACAGCATATGCTGAGTTATGGCGGCAAAGGCATGACATAAAGCTGGAATTTAAAAGGGAAGCCGAGTGTAAAGATTTGGAAAGTTTGCAGCCTGGCCATGTGTAGAGAAGCAGAGAGCATTTTCAGAAGGAAAATTCAATGGTACTAAGAAGATTAACACAAAGGAAAGGGATTATGAAGAGAAGGGGGAAAACTCCCTGAAGGCATTGCAGAAGCCTCTGGGGCCAGTCCTTCCATTTCAGGCCTAAAGGCCTAGGGAGACAGAATGGTCTTGGGGAACAGGCCCAAGACACCCTCCATGGGCTTGCTGCTCAGGGCCACCTGAGGAAGCTGCTTCCAGCACCAGCACCCCAGCTGCTTACACTGCTCCAGCTGCTTATACTGCTCCAGCTGCTTACGCTGCTCCAGCTGTGGGTTAATTGACCCCAGGTGTGGCTGGATGTGCAGCTTTGGAAAATTCAAGCTGGAAGCCTTGGCAGCATCCCTGTGGTGCGAGGTCTACTGGCTTGCAGAATATCAGAGCTGAGAAGGCTTGGGAACCTCCACCCCAATTTCAACGGATGTATGGAAAAGACTGGGGGCCCAGGAAGAGATCTGTCGTGGGGGCAGAGTCACCACAGATGGCCTCCACTAGGGCAATGCTGAGTGGACACGTGGAGTCAGAGTTTCAGCAGAAATACCCCAACAGCGCCATGCTTAATGGAGCCATGAGAGCGGGACCTCCTTGGAGACCCCAGAACTGTGGAACTACCAGAGTGGAACACCCGCCTGGGAGAGCTGAAGCATCACCTGAGGCCATAAAAGCCATAGAAGCAGAGCTGCCTGAGGACTTGGGGACCCAACCTCCACACCAGCGTGTAGAGGACATCGAACATGGAGTCAAGGTACATGATTCACCAGCTTTGAGATTTAATGCCTGCCCTGCTGGGTTTCGGACTTGTTTGGGACCTGCTACCCCTTTCTTTTCGCCTATTTCTCCCTTTTTGAACAGCATTACGTCCTCTATGTTTGTCCAACCATTGTATCTTGGAAGCAGATAACTTGTTTTGATTTCACATACAGGACTTTGGGGATGGAATGAATGTATTCACCTGTGAGAAAGACATGAACTCTGGGAGCCAGGGGCTCCCATTGAATGTGTCCCCCAAAGTCCATATATTAGAGGCTTAATTCCTACCATAAATGTTGAAGGTGGGAAATCCTATTATGGTAATTGAAAGGTGGGGCCTTGAAGAGGTGATTAAATTGACAGTCTCAGTGGGGGCTAAGTTTTCAATACATAAAACTTGGGGAACACAATTCAAGCTTCAATGAGTTTTGGGGGGACATAGTTCAACCCACTACATTCTGTCCCTAGCCCCCAAAACTCATGTCTTTTCACATGTAAATGCATTCATTTAATTCCCAAAGTCTTAACTTGATTCAACTCAAAAGCCCAAAGTTCAAAGTCCCATCAGTGAAATCAATATAAGTTATCTACTTCCAAGATAGAGTGGTGGGACAAGCATAGGGTATATATTCCCATTCCAAAAGGGAGAAATAGGCAAAAAGAAAGGGGTAGCAGGTCCCAAACAAGTCTGAAAACCAGCAGGGCAGGCATTAAATCTCAAAGCTGATGAATCATGTACCTTGACTCCATGTTCGATGTCCTCTGCACACTGGTGTGGGGGTTGGGTCCCCAAGTCCTCCGCCGGCTCTGCTCCTATGACTTTCCTTGTTGCAGGTGTTGCTTTGGCTCTTGCAGGCTGGCATTGCATGCTGGTAGCTCTATAATTCTGGGGTCTTTATGGCAGTCCTGCGCTCATGGCTCCCCTAGGCATGGCACTGGTGAAGTTTTTCTGCTGCAACTTTGACCCAACATTTCCACTTGGCATTGCTCTAGAGAAGGCTGTCTATGGTGACTCCATCCCTGTGACAGATCTCTTTAGGGGCCCCTAGACTTTTCCATACATCCTTTGAAATCCTCCAAAGCCTTTACAGCTACCACTTGGCATTGCTCTAGAGAAGGCTGTCTATGGTGACTCCATCCCTGTGACAGATCTCTTCAGGGGCCCCTAGACTTTTCCATACATCCTTTGAAATCCTCCAAAGCCTTTACAGCTGTGGCATTCTGTGAATCTGCAGACCTGACATCACATGGACGCCACCAACACTTTCGGCTTATAACCTCCAAAGCTATGGGTCCAGCCATACCTGGGGCCAATTTAGCCATGGCTGGCTGGGGCAGCCATAGTAGCTAGGATGCTGGTGCTGGAAGCAGCTTCATGAGATGGCTTTAGTAATTGAGGTAGCATGGTATTGATATGAGGAAAGATAAATAAATAGATATATAAATGAAACATAATAGGAAGTCCCTGGCCCTGGGCAGTGAGCCTATGTAGGGCGCCTCAGTCTTGTTCCCTGAGACCATCTGTCTCCCTAGTCCTATGGGCTTGTAGTGGAAGAGGTGGCCCCAGAGGTTTCTGCAATGCCTTGATGGCCTTTTTCTCCTTCTCTTCATAATCCCTTTCTTTTGTTCTGATCCTCTTAGCATCATTGCATTTTTCTCCTGAAAATGCTCTTTGCTTCTGTACCACATGGCTAGGCTGCAAGTTTTCCAAATCTTTGCATTCTGCTTCCTTTTAAATTCTGGCTTTCTGTCATGCCTTTGCTGCCATAACTCAGCGTAGGCTGTTGCAAGTAGCCATACAGCTTCCTTGATGTTCTGCTTAGAAATTTCTTCTGCCCAGTACCCTGGTTCAGCACCTTTAAGTTCCATATTCCATAAAACTTTTGGCATGAAAAGAATGCAGCCAAGTTCCTTGCCAGTTCACAGCAAGGGTGATCTTTGCCCCAATTTCCAATAAGTCCCTGATCATTTACATCCGAAATCTTCTCAGAATGGCCTTTCCTGTCCATTTTTCTAAAATATTTTGCTCAACACCATTTAACTGGTCTCTAAGAAGTTCCAAACTTTCCCAGGTTTTCTTGTCTTCTAAACTCCCACCAGCATCTAGGCTTTTTCTAGCCTGCTTCAAATTCTTCCAGCCTCTCCTCAACACCCAGTTACAAAGCCACTTGCATATTTTCAAGTATTTGTTATAATCAACAAATTCTCTGGTACCAGTTTTCTGTATTAGTCCATTTCTGTTGCTTATAACAAAATGTCTGGAACTGGGTAAGTTATAAGGAAATGAAATGTA
The DNA here is from genome assembly GCF_000696425.1 of Galeopterus variegatus. Taxonomy (NCBI): domain Eukaryota; kingdom Metazoa; phylum Chordata; class Mammalia; order Dermoptera; family Cynocephalidae; genus Galeopterus; species Galeopterus variegatus. Next base: position 19,922 of record NW_007728625.1, on the reverse strand, counting down.
TTGCTTACTGTTTCAGGGGCTGGGAAGTCCAAAGGCCAGGGAACATATCTGGTGAGAGTCTTATTGGTGGTAGCTTTACAGAATGCAGGGTTCTCACATGGCAGAAAATGGCGAAGCAGAGAGAAAAAGTTCCTCGTGTGCTCTCCTTTTAAAGCCCTCAGAACCACACTCATGGCTACCATTAAAGCATCAATTCAATCACCTTGTCAAGGTTCCACCTTTAAGTTACCATAATAGGATTTCCCACCCTCAAGAGTTACAGTGGGAATTAAGCTTCTAATATATGGACTTTGGGTGAAACAATTAAATCAATCCACAGCTCTCTACATACCTACCAGAACAGTTAAAGGAAAAAGACTGATAAACCAGTGGTTGGTGAGTATGTGGAACATACACTTCAGAGGTGGGAGTAGGTGTATATTTATCTAACCATTTTGGAAAACAGTTGGGCATTATCTACTAAAGCTGAACATATGCATATCTTATGACTCAACAACAGAAATGCACATATTGGTACACCAGACAACACCAGCATTATTCTTATATCCCAAACTGGAAACATTAAATATCTATCTACAGTAAAGTAGATAAGTAAACTATGTATTCATTACAGTAGAATACTATGAAAATGAAAATAAGTGGATTACTACTTTACAACTATATGGATGGATATCAGAAACATAATGTTGAATAAAAGAAGCCAGACCTAAAGACACGTGTGATTACATGTATATACAGTAAAGTTCCAAAACAAGCATGGTGATAAAAGTCAGACTGCCTTTGGGGAGGTAATCTGGAAGAAAGGGGAGACAAAGGATACTTGTGAGGTGTGGTACTAATGATCAGTTTCTTGATCTGAATAGAGGTTAAATGGTTGCATTCATTGTGTGAAAATAAAATTGTACACTTACAGAATATGCACTTTGCTATATATGGTTTACTTCAATGAAATTATCTAGTAATTTCTTGAAAAACTTTTCCAGAAAGTTGAAGAAATTATTCTAGTGCTAATTAGTTTAAATTTTGAATTTTATAATACTGTTTACAGATGCTGAATATTCTTATTTATTTATAATCTAGACAGATTTACAAAATTAGAGATGTTTTAGAAGGTACAATATATCTTAAAGTTTAATTCATAGGATAGAATTATATTTTGAAACAGAATCATAGCTAATAAGTTTTGAAAACAGCCATGTATCAAATTTTTAAACTTATTTTTAACTATGGTCTAAGGTAACAGTTTCTAAAAATTGTAATATTACTGAATGAGGTCCACATTTTACAAATCTTTTCATTTATTTTACTGCCTTTTTATTGGATAAGCAAAAAAGAACTAGAGGGATTAGCGTTTACAAGGCTAAAATAATTTATCTGTCAAAAGTATGTTAAATGAAGCAATATATTCTGATATTTTCTGCTGTTTTCTGTATTTTGTCATTTATTACAGCATGAATCTAGAGAAACATTATTGGGATTTAATATGGTGAATTACAGAGCATGTAAAAATTTGTGGAAAGCATGTGTAGAACATCACACATTCTTCCGTTTGGACAGACCACTTCCACCTCAAAAGAATTTTTTTGCACATTATTTTACATTAGGTTCAAAATACCGGTACTGGTAAGTATTGCTTCTGTATTAAGGCTTTTTTGCAGGATTTCTCCCTCTCTTTAAAATAAAGTTTTAGTTTATGGAGCCATAGAATCTTTATTATTCATACACACCTACTGAATCAAAATCCACACGGGAACAGCCTCTCTATCTATATCAGTAAAAAGTTATAGATTTTTGTGATGTACACCAGGTTCAAGAGATTCATTCTGTTGACTATATTCTTATTTTCTAAAGTAAATTTACCACATTTACTTATTTACAACTTAGATACATTGTAATTTTCATTGTGTATTTATTAAATATTTACATGAAAATTTTTCTTTATTCTAAGACACATTTATTTTATTTGTAGAAACCAAGGTGTCAGTTGATTAGAGCGCAGCATTATAACACTAAGGTCATGGGTTCAAATCCCCCTACCGGCCAGCACCAAAAAAAAAAAGTACACGGTGTCTTCTGCATGAGTATGCAATTACTTTGGACTTGTGTTTTTAATCAAGATTTTGCATAGTTTTGACTTGTTAAACCCTTTGTTGTAAAGAGTTTAAAACAGCCACTAGACACAATCATGTTTAGTGCTGCCCGATTAGCTCATTTGGTTAGAGTGGTATTATAACACCAAGGTCAACGGCTTGGATCCCTGCTGGCCAAGCCGCAAAAAGAAAAAAGAAAAAAAAAAAAAAGATT
>NW_007728625.1:14994-17608 GCF_000696425.1 Galeopterus variegatus | reverse complement strand
TTAGCTCATTTGGTTAGAGTGGTATTATAACCCCAAGGTCAACGGCTTGGATCCCTGCTGGCCAAGCCGAAAAAAGAAAAAAAAAAAAAAAGATTTAGTAATTAAACAGTAACCACTGGTCCATTTTTCTAAAATCGTCTTATTTATTCTTTCAGCTTTTATTTTTTCCTGAAAGTAACATTCTTGGGGGGATAACTAAATTTGAGGAAGCTCTGGTTAGTTTTACTGATTAAATTCTTAAAAGTCCTATGAAAGTTAGTTTTCAAGTAGAACCTGGTAAGTATCTTGTAGAAAAAGTTACACATGATCTTCTAGTAAAACAAATATTTTTGTTTGCTTCTGCTTCACAAAATGAGGTTTTCCATCTTCAATAAATAAAAAGCCTTGACCATTAAGTGTTAGATTAATTCATATGTTCATAAGAAAAATGCTTATATTTGCCCAGAAAATATTTATATTGTAAACCTCAAACATTTATAAATGCCCAATTTGTAATCTCAGTAAACAAAACAGCGTAAAGCTTAGTACAGGATATATCGTTAAAAACACTTGTCCCCTCACCCCAAGAAAAAGTGAAAAGTAGTACAAAAGTTTAGTAGTAGCAATTAAAAAGAATTGGGAAAATTTTGACCAAAAAAAGGCACAGTAGATTCCTAAGTGGCTTGATGTCATGTTTAACTTCTTTCTCACCTTCCTAAAAACAGTACTGAGAAAAGGTGACAGTAGGTACTTAGAAATTTAAAGGTAAATGAACAGGGAGACAGTATCAGTAATGAAAGTCAAGTTAAAAACAAACAGCCTTTCTTACTGATACTAAATCTCAGCCGTAACAGAAGAAAACTCTAAGGCTCTAGTGAAATGCGTGAACAGTACAAACCCTAAGGGCATTCCATCAATGAATGTAATTTCGAATTCCTAACTGACCACCAGGCAGTTATACAAGGATTACCTTTACCCTCTAGTAGAACCCTTTTTTCCTTCCCTTTGTTCTTGCACATATGGCACAAACACACCAAGGATTACCTTTACCCTCTAGTAGAACCCTTTTTTCCTTCCCTTTGTTCTTGCACATATGACACAAACACACACACACACACACACACACACACCCCATTTCATTTAGGCTACAGAGAAATGAATAGAATGTAGTAACCAGCCTTTATAATTCAAACAGGTCTCAGATGAGTAAAAAATCAAGGAAGTTACTCAAACCATACCATGTCAAACAAAATCTAAACATGATGACTACAAATACAAAAAACACTTGAAGAAAAACCAGTTTGTGAGAAAATCATCACTGAAACAAAAGTAAAATTCTATCATAGATATTAATAAAAGCAAGCTCAAGAACAGTCTGATTAAAAGAAAAAAACATTGGTTGTGAAGGGAGCAATACCTTCCATTCAGGATTATTGCCCATGGGAGGAAGATTGACCTCATATAGGCAGATTTTACATGTTTTAAACAGAACTGAGATTATGTACTATATTAAATGGAATCTGTACATTTTTCAAAGTTGAATAAGAATTTTTAACAACTTCATTGAGGGTATAATTTACATACAATAAACTACCACATTTAAAGTTTAAAATTTGATGTTTCCATGCATCCATCACCACAATCAAAATAGCAAGCATATTTATCACCCCAAAAAGCTCCCTCATGCCTCTCTGTAACCCCTTTCTCCCACTGTTCATCCTCAGACAATCACTGTTCTGCTCTCTGTCTCTATAAAATTGGTTTTCATTTTCTAGGATTTTATATAAATTGAAACATACATGAAGTACTGTATTCTTTTTAGTCTGGCCTCTTTTACTTGGCATAATTATTTTGAGATTCATACATGTTGTATTGATAGTTCATTTCTTTTTATGGTAGAGTATTCCATTATATAGATATACCATAATTTGTTTATTCATTCATTTGATGATAGATACCAAGTGGGTTGTTTCCTATATTTGGGTTGTTTCTGGGTTTAGGCTATTATAAATAAAGCTGCTATGAACCTCCACGTGGAAGTCTTTATATGAACATTTGTTTTAATTTTTCTTTGGTAAATACCTGGGAGAGGAATGGCTATATCATATGGTAGATGTATGTTGAGCTTTGTGAGAAAAGTTTGCCAAATGTATTTTCAAAGAAGTTGTACCATCTATTACTCACCAGCAATATATGAGAATTCCAGCTCCGTCACATCCTCATTAGTGCTTGCCATTATCTTTTCATTATTTACCAGTATCTTCCAAAGAGCACAAGTTTTGAATTTTGATGAAATTCACTTTACCAGTTTGTTCTTTTATGGTTCTTCCTTTCGTTGATGTGTTTTTTAAGAAATCTCTGCCTAATCCAAGGTCACAGGATCCATTTGGATGAAATTTTTGCATAGCGTGTGAAGTATGGACTGGAGTTCAATTTTTTGCATATGGATAACCATTTGTTTCTTCGTACATTTGTTGAAAATGAGTTGTCCATATTTCTTTGGTCCTATTTGGACTTTAAAATATGTCTTAAAGTTCAGTAGTGTTAGTCCTGCACCTTTGCTCTTCTATGTATGTGTGTATCGATCTACCTATTTATTTATTGGCAACTGTATGGACAGCCCTAATATTTCTTT
>NW_007728625.1:12396-14148 GCF_000696425.1 Galeopterus variegatus | reverse complement strand
GGAGCGCTGCTGCGCTCCCAGCGCCGCACTCTCCCGAGTGCGCCACGGGCTCAGCCCAGTATTTCATATTTTTTGATTGTACTACAAATGGTATTTTTAAATTTTAATTTCAGATTATTCATTACCATTACATAGAAATGCAATCAATTTTTTAATATTGATCTTATTTCCTGAAACTTTGCTAAACTCTCTTATTCTAGGAGCTTTTTTATAGCTTCTAACATTTTCTACCTGGAGGATAGAGACAGTTTTACTTTTCTCTTTCTGATCTAATGCTTTTTTATATCTTTTTCTTTCCTTTTTGCTCCAACTAGAGCCTCCAGTACAGTGTCAAATACAAGTGGTGAGAGCAGACATCCTTTGTCTTGTTCCTCATATAAGGGGAAAGCATGCAGTCTTTAAGTATGACGTTGGTCATAGGCTTTTCTTAGATGCCCTATACCATGCATGTTGAGGAAGTTCCCTCTATTTCTCATTTGCTAGAAGTTTTTATTAGGATTGGATATTGGTTTTTGTCCAGTGCTTTCTCTGCAGCTATTGAGATGATTGTATGGTTTTTCTTTTTACTTTGTTAATATGATGAATTACATTGAGTTTAAAGTGTTAAACCAACCTGGGATAAATTCCATTTCTGGGATAAACTCCACCTGGTCGTGATATCCTTTTTATATATTGTATAAAATATATTTTTGTGTATCAAATATATATTTTTTATATATTCGCTAAGATTTTGTTTGGAGTTTTTGCATGTATGCTCATGAAGGATATTGCTCTGTAGTTTTCTGATAATATCATTTTCAGGTTTTGGTGTCAGAGTAATACTAGCCTCATTGAATGAGTTGGGAAATTTCAATTTTCTGGAAGAGTTTGAATAGTAATGGTATTATTTCACTTTCAAACATTTAATAGAACTTACCAATTAATCCATTGGAGGAAGGAATTTGTTATTTGTAGGAGGTTTTGAACAACACATTCAAATTCTTTAATAGATAATGCAATTCAGGTTTTTTCTGTCTTCCTGGGCAAATTTTGGTAGTTTGTGTCTTTCAATGAATTTATCTATTTTATGTGAGTTGTTAAACTTACTGCTATAAAGTTTGTAATATACACCATTATCTTTTTAGTATCTCCAGAATTTGTGGCAATGTCACTTCTCTCATTCCTGATATTGGTAACTTGGGTCATCTTTGTTTTTTGCCTGATCAGTCTTGCTAGTGGTTTACCAATGTGGATTAAATATTTTTAAGTGATGTGTGTGCCAAATAAAACTTTTCTTCAGACTTATATAGGTTGTGGGCTACCCTCTAGCAAGTCCTAAAGAAAACCTGACCGAAAAATATTAAACTTAGCCAGGTTACTGTTCAAGTCTAAAGTCAATAGACATTATCCAATATGCAAAACCTCAGGGAATATAACATCTCTGAGCTCTTCTTAAAAAACATCAACTTAATAGTAAATTTAAGCCAACAAAAAGATAAAATAACTCAAGAAGAATCCTGGTAAAAGCACTGAGAATGAAGATTTAATTCTTTAAATATAGAACTAGTCCTTGACAACTGTGAGAATTATGCCTACAGAATAGGATAAAAATGATATAAACTTTGACAAAGTAAAATAAATAATTTTTTTTTAAAAGGAAACAAGTGACTAGTGGGGAGAAATATTTGAATCATTATTTTCAAAAAAGTTCGTGGAAAGATTGCTATTATCTTTTAATTCCATTTTTCCACAAACCTTTTGAAGTACCCTTGT
>NW_007728625.1:11136-11761 GCF_000696425.1 Galeopterus variegatus | reverse complement strand
TGGAAAGATTGCTATTATCTTTTAATTCCATTTTTCCACAAACCTTTTGAAGTACCCTTGTGTTATGAACAATATGAAATATGAACCTTTCTGCCATTAACTTTCTAAATTGCCACCTCTTTATTATGAAATTCAACTTGTTAATCCAGACTTTTGTGTAATAATGTCCCATTTGAATCTTCTTCATTGGAAAATTAATGTATCCGTCAGGGTTCTGTCAGGGAAACAGAAAGCCTTTTTGACTTTTCAAACAAAAGCAATTTAATTGAGGGAATTGGTTGCAAAGGTGTTGGAAAGGCTGGGAAAGCAAAAGGGAGGGAAAAAAAGGTTATGGAGAAGCAAACAGAAGAAGAGGTAATGCTTAAGGATCAGAAGCTTGTGTCACTTCTGGGCTGGAGCTGACAAGCCTAGACCTGCTACTACAGTGTTAGAGCCACTATCACAGTCAATTGTGGATCTATCAGAGAAGGGCTGCTTTAATCAGAGATGGAACCTACAAGATGCTGTTTCTCACTATGCCCTATCTCCATGACTGTTAAAGCAACTGTCAGCATCTGCCAGTTTCCTGCTCTGCCTTTCTCCACTTTCTGATGTCCCACCAATGCCTTCTAAAAGCAGAACCTAA
>NW_007728625.1:0-10652 GCF_000696425.1 Galeopterus variegatus | reverse complement strand
CAGCTCCCTGCAAAACATAGTAGGGCACAAGATATGATTGGCACCTATGACAGTTCAGTTCACATTAAATTAATGTTGATTAAGTTTTGTGCTTGTAGTCCTTAAAAACTTAAAAAACATATCCAAGGTACTTTTTAGTCATCAAAATGATTAATAGCTTTGTAAATGAGGTAGACATGGCAGTATGACAAATGTTAAGCTGGACACAGTCCTAATCCCTAATGGGTATGCACTACATAACTTTTTCCCCCTCATAATAAACAATGGTTGGGAATACTGGAACTATTGTCATTCTTAGAATGTTGAAATATTATTTTGACTGAGAAATAGAACTGGGAATATCAGAGATTTATTACTTTGTCCACCAGCCTCCTCATACGTATATTCTTATCTCTGTTCAATATATCCAGGGGATTAAAATCATTCTAATGTGGAAATACAAACAGTGGTGAACCTTAATTTGTTAGCTCCTTCTTGGAGAAAATATATTTTCTTAGGAAACTTCAACTTATAGACACTAAAAAATTATGGTAATGTTTCTCATTTTTCCATTAAAACTTCACAAGCATGCCATTCAGTTCACATTTATTTATAGTTATCTATGGAAGACGGTCTTAAAATTGCTTGCTTAACTTTGGAAACCTATGTTTAGTAGCTTTTATATTCATTAAATGTCTACATTTGTAAGTGGTTTTATTTGTTATGCTAGAAATTTATGTTCATTCACACTTAAGCAGTGGGATGCCTCAAGTAATAAATTCTCTGAGAACCAAGCTTCTAGCAAAGTTAGTCTGAACATACTAGTGTACGACGGAGGAATATCAGTTCCCCTGTATAAACTTTGTGCTTGCCAGACAAATGAGCTTCAAAACAGATCCCCTAATGTCCATTCCCCACCATATTTTTGTCCTTATATACAAAAATATATAATGTTCCTATCTATCTACAAAAATGTAGAGTTACGCTGTGTCTGGACATGGCGGGAGTTAAGGATGTAACTAGTCTTCATGTCTGTGATCACTAGCAGTAGACAAGGAAGAAAAGCTATGGCTGGCCGGTTAGCTCAGTTGGTTAGAGTGCAGCCCCATACTGGCCACAAAAAAAGGGGGGGGGGGAGAAAAGCTTGCCCAAAGAAAGAGCAACTTATCCTCAACACGAATCCAAACCCTCTCCCACTAACAGGCCTCCTCCTCACTGCAACGGGCAAGTCTGCCCAGTTTGGCCCCATGTTTCAGCTCCTTCGTTAGAGTAGTGGAGGAGACAGTAGCTGAATCTCAGGCGGGGCTGGAGGGTTTGAGTGAGGGCATGGCAACCTATCTCTGCCTCTGGAGAGAGTGCCTTCCCAGGGCATAACAGAAGGAATTCTTCCCACACAAAATTATTTCTCTTATACTCACTCTCAAAGAAGTATCCAAAACTGAAGTGTCTGTGGAACATATCTTTGTTTGTTATTGAAAGAACTGTAATTAAGCTTCATCTATCCAGGTATAACTAGAATATAGTCCAGTCTTTCCTTATTCTCTGCTTCCTTTTCTCTGCTAGAAATGTCTTGTCTCTTATGAAATTGTAGTATAATCATGTTGTGTATTGTCACTTTATCTTGTGTTCTCTTTAAGATTCTATTGTGTATATTTGTGTATTTCAGTGGGAGAACTGAAGTCCAGTCAGTTCAGTATGGCAAAGAAAAGGCAAATAAAGACAGGGTATTTGCAAGGTAAGCCAATTCTGTTTCAGTGTCTAAATTTTTTTAAAAGAAGGATTAAAAATCCATTTTCTAAATATGATTACAGAATTATCACATGATCCTTTTTTAGTTAAATAATAAATTACGTTGAGGGAGTGATAAACTAGTTTGTCTAGTTTATTGATTCATTTTTTAAAATGTGAGCATTAATCATATACCAAGCATCGTAGCTCTGAATAGGCTGAATCCAGTATTATATTATCAATATAACATTTTGCTGGGAGGTTGGTGTCCTTTTTTTAAACATTTTTGGGAAATAAAATGACATGTCATATGTTAACCAACACATTTCCATATTTATTTAAATCATACTGTTAAGAAACAGATAAGTTGCTTTTTGTTTGTATTCCATTTATTGGCTTCATTATTTTAGGGTCTATTGTAGTCAGTTTGCTTTTTAACACGTGAAACTACATGATCAGATTTATGTTTTAGAAAAGAGTTTATAAGCAAAAATAGAGAATGGATTAGTATGTAAAGGCTGAGTATCCAGAGACCAATTAGACGGTTAATTGCATTAATCCAAGTGACGATGATAAAGGCCTGAACTAAAACATTGGTGATGGAATGGAGAATAAGGAACAAATTTGAGAAACATTTTGTAGGTAGAACTAGCAGAAGTTGATCAATTGAATAGAGGTGTGTTAGAGACAGTTGGTTTTCAGTGAAAATGACTTAGGGAGTGTAAGTCCTTCAATTAAAGAGTTATGTGCTTGGCATCTACTGCTGGAGACAAGAGTTTTAATAAAGAGAACTAGAGAATTTTGCTTTGGTTTTACTTTGTTTAAATTTTGCTCTTGGTCTTTATTCAAAAGACCTTCCTACTTTGTGTTTCTGAGTAAAAGGAGTTTGTGTTTTTGTTTTTCTTCCCTCCAAAGGTGAAAATTGCTCTTTTTTTCTAGCAATGTTAAGTAATATCTCCTTGTCTTTTAAAATGCCAACAGAGTCAAATAATGTAAGGAAAACTCTCATCCTGAAACAATCCCTTAATGTATTTTTTGGTATTTACTATTCAAGATTTTCCTGTGCATATACTCACAGAGATACTTATATGTATGTGTATATTTGTTTCAAAGTTGTTTCATACTTTTTGTTGCTTGATTTTATCACTTAACATGTTATGCATATTTTCTTTGATGTTGAAAAATCTGCTCATTTATAATGGTAATAAAACTTTAAACAGTTAAATTCTTTTTATCATAAACTGTAGATTTAAATTTAGGATTCCTCCCTCTACCCTGCCATGTCCCTGCCTCCAGAGTAGTTATTACTGCTAAGACTATCTGAGGCTATCGCAGTAATGTGTCCTGAAATAATGCTATGAGATCCTTGAAGTAAGGACATTTGAAACAAAATATTATTGAAACATGTTTTTAGTGTATTTGAATAATAAAATTTACTTACCGGCCAGCTGCCAACAAATAAATATATAAATTTTACATACATTTTTTTTTCCTTCATTCTGGGGTTACCTTCATCCTGATTTGTCAATGAATAATACACCCCAAACAGGAAAACAGTCAGTGAAAATGCCTTGATGTGGGAAGGATTCAGCTAGTCAGGGCTATAGATTTTGCTGTGATAAGTTTACTTAAATTTGAATGATGAAATTATTTCAGCATTTGTTCAAAAAAGCTTTGAAATCCATTTATTTTATCTTAATTTTAGATTTCTAAGGGAAATGTCTTTTTCTCTATTAAATATAAATCTTGGTGCCACATTAGTGACTTGGTTACTCATATTTTGAAAGAGAGAAAAAAGAAAGTGAGAACACAGAGATCCCTACCCCAGTAGTTGTGACTATTGAAATTATCCAAAATCCTTCCTTATACAGTCTTAGATACCATAATTTCCAGTTAGAAAGTTCTAAAAGAAAAAAAAAGAAGAAAAAGTACTAACAGTAAAATGTTAATATGAAATTGTTTTTCTTTCAATTGGTATTAAGAAATAGTTTACTTACTGTCAACTGCATTGTTTTAATTTAGAATATATTTGTTCTAGTTCTTAGTACTATAACTTATTTGCAACACTCATTTCAGTACTTGTTAAAATCAAAATATTTTTCTGATTTTTAGTGTTATGACTATACCATAACAATATCCTTATACCTTTTTTATTCCTTTACTAACAATAAGCTTAACTTTTTTCTTTGCTTAATATTGATAAAAATATAGAACATGTGATTTGATTACTAGTTGTACTGTAGTATGATGTCCTAATATGAGTACCAAATAATAAGTGTATTTATATATTAAGGTTAATATTACATTCAAATGGTTTCTTTAGAAGCATTATGTTTTAATGTTTTTATCATTTCTGATTTTAGAAATATGCAGTTATACCTGCATCTTAATTGTATGTTTTGTATCCATTATTAAAATACGAAGTTAACAGGTTATTTTATTTATTTATTTTTTTTTTTTCCTTTTTGTCTTTTTTCGTGACCGGTAACGGGATCGCAACCCTCGGTGTCGTGCCCGCACCGCGCTCAACCAGTGAGCGGACCGGTCTCTATATGGGATCCGAACCCTCGGCGGGAGCGCCGCCACACTCCCAAGTGCCACACTCTACCGAGTGCGCCACCGGGCCGGCCCGAGGTTATTTTATTTTTAAAAAATGCATTATTCAATGAATAGTAGAGCTAAAATTCTAATATGATAAGCCTGAAATAACTCTCCTGTTCCTTTGTTTTGTTGGAATTGTATGAGTCCTCCTTGAAATAATGAGTCATCAGCTGGGACAAGGTTTTAATAGAACTGAGCTCTTTTAATGATCCCTCTGTCTCCAAAATACTAAAGCTTTTCTGGGATTGTTTTGCCAATATATCAGAATCTTTTCATGATGACCTGATGCTTGTCTATCAAAATTCACTTAATGTCTTTAACAATTATTAAGTTAATTTTTAAATTATTAGAGAATTCTAGAGTTTTTTTCTTTCTTGGAATCTTAGTTGGCAGTATAAATAGAAAAGGTGTCTGCTTAAACTTTTTATATGATAAGATTTGTTTTAACAGTAATTAAATGTTATTATTTTTTCTTTTTCTAATAATTGACTCTTTGAATTGCTTTCACACTTTTTCAATTGCCATATATATCAAAGAAGAGAGCAAAACGGTGTTCTCATACAACAGAAAAATAAGGTGCCATGGTCAGAAAATAAGTTTACCGCATAGCAAACACAGTGATGCAGTGTGGTATTTTTTTCTCTGAAATTTCCACACTCAACAGGAAACATACACAGCAAGCTTGAGTGGGTGGGTCTCTGAGGTTAAAACTGTTAATAAAATAAAATACCAGAAATTTAGTTTTAAATTTATAGCATTTTCAACCATGTTTAGTCCATTAACAGTAAAGTCTTCTCACACTTTATACTAGGTAAGTATGCTGGATTTTTTCTTCCTTCAAATGACTTTTTCCCTCTCTCAGAAAATGAAAGTAGTTCTCCTGACTATAGTTATTAAATTCTCTTGTAGCTTACATTTTACAGTCTAACATATGAGGAAAGAATAGTTTATTAATACTAAGAATTAACATTAATAGAAGAGCTTAAATAAGTTAATAATCTTTATTTTAAAAACCAAATGCATGAGATATTATACTTTATTTTCACTTGGTTGTGACTGATAAGAATATTTACAATACTATATGAGGGTGTTGGACTGATGGTATCCTGAGTTGTCTTCAAGTTAAAAAAAAAAAAAATCCCTGTAATTTAGTCTCCTGATAATGGGAAATGTTCATGCTTTCTTTGAAATCTGAGTTAGTGTCTTTTTTTTTTAACTGATAACATTACATCTCTTTTAGTTTTTGAGTTAAGGAGATGCCAATGCCAAACCAAAAAGGGTTTGGCTGTGATATGAATTCTTGAAATGATAGGACACTTGGGTGGTTTAGATTCATAATTAAGTTATTTATAGTTTAGTAAAATTAATAAGCTAAAATGTTGTACTGAAAATTTAGGTACTAGTAAACCATAAAATTCAGGAGGCAGAGAGGGACCTGAGGATCGTAGGTATTAGCCAATTTAGATGTTTAGATAAAGAAACTTTAGTGATTGGTCTAATGGAAGGATTCAGTGTCTCTACTCATCATTATTTTAATGCTCCCTACTATGTACATAACAGTTTATTGAGTACTCTTTGGTCAGTGTTACCATGCTTTTTAGTCCAGTCAATTTCTTTTTACATGTTTAAGATATTGGAAAGGAAATTCTAGGCTGACAGTTCAATTGCAAACTTAATAACATTAGAATTTTGATTCGTAATGATCTCATTGTTTCAACATAATTGGATAACTTAATATTACTTTTGCTTTGTGCCTTGCTAGGTAATTTTTTTTACCCATACAAAAGTGCATACTTAGTACATGATGAGAGGGAAAAATGATGGCCAACTTTTAAAAAATCCTGATAAGCTAAAAAGTAAACACAGTGCTAAGTGCAATTCTTTTTTATGACTGGAAAATGTGTAAGTAAATCCAGATTCATAATGAAGTCCTATGAATCCAATGAACTATAACTGAAATAGTCTTGGTTTTTTATTTTACACAAATAGATGTTTCTATCCAAATTTTTATGATCTGGTTTTTGAAGTAGCATAACAGCATCTGTTTTGTTTTTCATTGTAATGTAATGGAAAGGATTGTACATAATTTTTATGTGCTTCAGTGAATTTATTATTGAAGTACAAAACTATTGTTTATAAGATGATATATTTTAGGTAAGTAGTTTAATTCATTGTATTAGCCTCCATATTAATTCTGCATGTCAGAAAACTAGGCATTTAAATAAATAGATGTCATATATGTTCAGTGAATTTTGGCCAGTGTCTCAATTTGCATATAAAAAAACTCATTAACATTCTTAAAATTGTAAAGGCTTCTGATCTCCGAATAGATGATATCTTTTGAACTGCATAAATCAATATCAACATCTTTTTCTTAAAAGATTGCTTAGTTCTCATCTTTATCAATGTGATAGGTGACAATATATAGATAGGTAATAAAGTGTACATCCTTCTATTCTACGCCACAAGGTAAAATTTTTTTTTTGTCCTTTTTTTTTTTTTTTTGAGACCGGCTGCACCACGCTCAGCCAGTGAGCGCTGTGAGCGCACTGGTCATCCCTATATGGGATCCGAACCCGTGGCGGGAGCGCTACCACGCTCCCAGCGCCGCACCCTCCTGAGTGCGCCACGGGCTCGGCCCCACAAGGTAGAATTTTTAACCTTCCAAAATGTTTTTGTAAAAAGAAAAGAAAAAAGAATTCAATGGCCTACTATATGTAAAAAAGAAAAAATTATAAATAAAATGTTACATGTATAATTATCATTTTTGTCCTGTCTTTGCTGAGGCAGAGGATCAGGATTTAGATTTAAAGACATTCAGAAGATAATACGCTAGGAATTGTTTAATTCATCCCAAGATAAGCTAGAGTTTCAGATACTCTGGAATAGAAATAGGCAATGTCTATAATATTTATAACATCTGAAAAAACATTTGGTAGCAAACTATTGCCTCATTTTTTCACTTTCTCCTTCCTTTTCCTGTTTCTTCTCTTTTTTTCTCTATCCTACTCTTTCTAGCCTGTCTTTCCTTCCTTCTTTATATAAAGCAAATGTACTTTCTTAGGAAATTATTTGGTAAATAATCTCTAAATGCATTAATTTTTTATAAGTAAACTGCTTATGTTGACTCATCTATATATGATCTATTAAAACAAATTCTAAGATTTTATTCATAGTTTGGGATATAAAAATAAATCTTTTTGCATATTATTGAAATTTTTTCTGCAGGTCCCCAAGTAAACCCTTGGTAAGGAAATTAATGGATTGGGAAATAGTAAGCAGAAATTCAGCATCTGATGAAAGGTTAGAAACACAAAGCCTCCCATCACGGTCTCCACCTGGAACTCCTAATCAGTAAGTACTGACCAACATTAAGTGTCCATTTGGCTAATTTCTAAATTATTGGTTATATATTTCCATTACCTGCAGATCAAAATATGTAAAAATTTTACGCTTTTGATCAAACCTGATATGTTTTTTTTCTTTTGCTCCAGAGCAGCATTATTTCCTCTTTGCCTGCTGCTTATTGTAGAAGTGTTATGGAATAGCCTTGGGGAATAAGGGAGTAGAGCATTGAATAAAGACCCTCACTTTCCTCAACAATTGACTTTCACAGTAAGGGTCCCTAGCCAATAAATTGAGATCTGTTATCTAACCATCTCTCATATGGTCGTTGTTGACATAATCTTTTTCCATGTGGATTACCAACAGAATTTCTAGGGGAACATATATTATTTGAATATACTTTCCAAGTAATTGTGATTCTGTTACTTAAACCCCCACCCCAACCATAGCTCTACCACTTTTTAACACCAGCCCCCACAAGCTTAGCTATATCTGTCCTAAGAAGCACTGTGTGATTCAGCACTTATTGTGTATGTACTTCAGTGTAGCATTTCTCACAAAGCTGGGTGTAGATAATAAACTTATACTAGCCAAAGATTTTGATTATCTTAATTTTATAATATTATCAAATGTGTTATATGTAATACTCATATATGTATGTAATTAAGATAATGGTAAACAAAAGTGTGTCAGCATATTAACATGCTTTGTTAACCCAAAAGGTTCTTTTAATTTTAGTATGGAAATTAATATTTGAAGAAGTCTTCCTTTGAAAGTATTTTATGCACATTAATGTTGAATAAATTTGCACTAAATTCTAAAAGCTACGTCGCTGATAGGTGTTGTCAAAGAATAAATTTCTGGGCCAGCCCGGTGGCGCACTGCTACAGTGCGCCGCTTGGGAGGGCGGTGGCGCTCCCGCCGAGGGTTCGGATCCCACATACAGACCGGTTCCCGCTCATTGGCTGAGCGAGGTGCGGGCGCGACACCAAGGGTTGCGATCCCGTTGCCGGTCCCGGTCCGGTACGGGCGCGACACTGAGGGTTGCGATCCGTTGCCGGACACGAAAAAAGACAAAAAGGAAAAAGAAAAAAAAAAAGAATAAATTTCTACCATATTGGAAGTAAAATATGTACATAAACAGTTTGGTTAGCAGAACTTTAATACCTAGGTGTCTTCTTTGCTTATAGAAAAAATGGACTCAATAGTTTCTGTCTTGCTAATTGCAGATTGCTTAATCTTTTTTTTTTAAAATAAAATATTGCATATATTTAGTGGCTCATCAGCTTATTTGAAGAAAATTCAGAACCTTCTTTTTCTGCCCCCTTTTGCAGTCAGCCATTTCTCCATTTGTTACCAGCACCACTAAGTAATTATAATTATAGTGAAATATAGAAACACAAAGTTTAAACCAGATAATTCAAATAATTAATTAACAGTAGCTGTGATTAAGTTTTCTGGTTAATGAAACAATTCTAGATATCATCTGAAAAAGGTTGTTTTTTTAGTTCTAAAGAGAGAGTACAGTGCGATGGTGAAAAGCATGAACATTGGAGTCACTGTACTTTGAATCTTGTGCAAGTTAATCAATCTCATTTTCCCCATCTACAAAATTATATTTATAACAACATCTTATAATATTGTTATGAGACTTAAATGAAGTGATATATTTAAATTGCTTAGAACAATGTCTCACACAAAATAAATGGTCAAATATTACTTACTGTAATTAATAATTGTAATGACTAATAATTTATGTGACTTATAAAGATGGAAATATGGCATTCATTATTTACTTTTAGGACTTGAAGTTTCATAAATGAAAACATTTACAAGGATTAAAAAATAATTCAGACTAGAAGATATTTTTAAATTATTCTAACTTCTTTTTTTTTATAAATGCTGAATAAGATGAAATTATAGTGACTAAAACCTTGAAACATTAAAGTAGTTAAAGATAATAGATGACTGAATGGGTAAAATCCTCGTGGCAGATTGTTGACTACAGCTCATATCTCTGACTTCTCATTCTTTGTTCTTTCTGTTTCCATCATACTGTGTTTATCAGAGACTTAGTCCACATGGTTAGTCTTCAAAACACACACTCACATTCTGATGTGGTCATATAATTAAGAAAATGGGCAAAATTGAATTAAAGCATATTTTCATTCAGTTTTTTCTGTCTTCATTTAGTCGAAATTCTGCATTCACACAAGAGGGAACCCGGTTACGACCATCGTCAGTTGGTCATTTGGTAGACCATGTGGTTCACACTTCCCCAAGTGAAGTATTTGTGAATGAGAGATCTCCATCATCAACACAAGCTAATAGCATCATTCTGGAATCATCACCGTAAGGCCTCTTTTCATTTTACTTCTTGATAATGTATTTTCAGATGCCCCAAATTTCTTCATTTGAAATAATCAGAGAAGTTAGGACATTTTATACAAGATGTTACTTATGCAATTTTTAAAAATTTATATATTTGTAAATGTGCTTATTTGTCCCTGAGAGTTCTGGTTGGCTCTCCCCCACCAACCCAGCCACTATGTATTTTGTTGACTCAAACTGTTCTTCAATTTTTAGTGCATACACTTAAATATTCCTGCAGATAATTTAGTACTGTTGTCTGAGAGTATAGGGTAGTAAGAGGTAGAGCTTTCTTAATATTTTTTAAGGAAGGGAACCATAAGGATGAATAGACCGTGTTGGGAAAATTAAATAACAAGGGAGAACTAAGTAAGATGACCTCACACTGAAAACAAGTCATAGAAAGCATGCACACATGATTTCTAAAATCTCTTCTTACCTCATATTACATATTGATTGATACATAAATTCAGCTTTTTCATTCAGTATTTATACTCCATCAGTTTAGTGCAGAATATTAATATACAATATCTCAATTTATTGGCTTATATAATACACAGAACTCATATGCAAGTAAAAACATGGCTAGAGAATTGGGAAAAAAGTAAACTACTTACAAGATAGATAGT
>NW_007728624.1:291652-291863 GCF_000696425.1 Galeopterus variegatus | reverse complement strand
GCAGTTCAAGATATTTTTTCTACCCAAGCTACTCAGTATCATGGATTTTCAGTCCATTTATCCTTCTACCTCTTGCCAAATTCTGTGTCTCAGCTTACACTCTTGGGGTTGTCTTTGGGTTGTCTTTGGTTTGATGTCTTCTTCAGATACCACCTACCTCCATTCCTAAAAATTCCTATGTTGTTACCCTACTGTGTTGTTTTTTTGATCA
>NW_007728624.1:289778-291237 GCF_000696425.1 Galeopterus variegatus | reverse complement strand
GTATGGCCTACTGATAGACTCAAAACGGTTGCATGACCAGCTTTTAGAAATAATGTGGTTAGAAAGATTGAATCAATACGGGGTGCTGATATAGCATAGATGAGATTAAGGGATATGGCACCTCGTTAACAGTAATTCTTGAATATCATGAAAAGGGATTACAGGAGCTTAGGATATCTTGGAGGAACATGGAGATGCAGGAGCAGTAGCACAATAAACAAAGCCCAGAAAAGGGAGGTGACTTGTCCAGATAGCAATGACTTTGTAATAGCAGAGCCATTAAAATCCTTGTGTCCTGACTTCCAGAACAAAGATCTTTTCATACTCCTATTCTTGTCTTTGGGTTGCTGTCCATGATAAATGTTTTCCTCAGGAAAGTCACTTTCCAATGTTTTTCTTCCTGTCTCTCTCTCTCAGATTTTTCTTTGATCCATACTCAGTTCTGTNCCAATGTTTTTCTTCCTGTCTCTCTCTCTCAGATTTTTCTTTGATCCATACTCAGTTCTGTTTCCTTTTCATTCCCGTCCATGTTTTCACTACTATCTAATTCAGCTTATCTGTGCACAGAGGTTCAAGTTTTAAAACCTAACACTTTATCACCCTTTTTGACATCCGTCCTCCTGGGTTCCCAAGGCTTAGTTTGTCACTCATACTTTTTGGCCCGAAGAACTTGAAGAATACTCATATTATTTATAAATCACTTGCTGGACTAAACAGTTAAAATATTGGCTATATCTAGGTTCATTTATATAAATGTGTATGTGTGTGTGCATGTACATACACACTGTATTAGTCCATTTCTGTTGCTTATAACAAAATACATGGAACTGTGTATTTTGTAAAGAAAATGAAATTTGTTGCTTACAGTTTCAGAGGCTGGGAAGTAAAAAGTCCATCTAGTGATGATGACAGTGACCCAGGGGTCTCACATTGCAAGATGGTGGAGGCAGAGAGAGCAGAAAGAGAGAAAGACGGACTCTCCTCTTCTTTTAATGCCCTCAGAACTACGCCCTTGACCACCATTTTTAATCCATTCACTACTGCACAGTCCTACAATCCAATTACCTCTTCAAGCCCCTGCCTTTCAATTGCCATAATGGAATTTCCCACCTCTTAACAGTCACAGTGGGGGCTAAGTTTCTAATACATAAAACTTGGGGGACACAATTCAAGCTTCAGTGAGTTTTGGGGGGACATAATTCAATCCAGTACACACACAGACACAGAGACAGAAGCATTAAAAATCTTGTGTATGGAAATCTACAGTCACACTGTGCTAAAGTGGGAACAGAGCTTATAAAAAAGCTACAGACCATTTAGTTTCAAGTATTAGTTATTTATGTTAAAACACAGAGAGTATGATTTTGCGATATGTGTGTGGTTGTGTTTATTATAGACGGTAGAATACCAAGGTGCATCTATTGTTGGCTTAGGAGGCTGCAGTTTTGGACAACAAAGT
>NW_007728624.1:287534-289137 GCF_000696425.1 Galeopterus variegatus | reverse complement strand
GGTAGAATACCAAGGTGCATCTATTGTTGGCTTAGGAGGCTGCAGTTTTGGACAACAAAGTAAGTGGGTATGGGAGGTCACAAGCCATTCACTAGTGAGTTCAAAGACAGCAGCTTCCTTTGACACCTTCTGAAGCTGCTTACATTGCCCACATTACCAATATTATTTGACATATCCACAGAGGTTAAGAGCCGCCGAACAGCTGGCAGGTTGACTATAACATACCAAAACTCACAGAAACAAGAGGTCTTAGGTGAATACTGGCAACTTTTCTGGCCTTGGCTTTTGTTACTCTATGGCTAGGGACAAGATGGAGATTGCAATAACATGAAACTTGATTGTTCATGAATATAAACTCTAAAATTATGGATCAGAAGAACAGAGAATGCATTTCATATGACACAAAGTGTAGAGCAAGCCAAGAAAAATACATTATGTTGTACTTTCTAGTGATGTAAAATCCCCAAACAGTACGATTATAAGCCAAATTTGTTGGGTTTACCAACATACAAAAGTTCTGACTACAGGTATCTATGAGTGCTGAAATCCAGTTAGTAAAGCCGTTTCCCAAACTTGATATTTATTGCTTCGGTCAAAGGAAGGGATGCTATGTTATCATACATCCACAAGAAAGGCATGTTTTTGCAGTTCATCCTTATGGAGAGAGTGCTGTCAGTAATTCACACAAAAGAATGTTTTTTCTTTGCAGCTTTTTTGCTAAGTTGAACATTTGAACATATTTAATGTATTTCCTGAACTATCACCTTAGTTTTTCTTTCTAGTATGGTGGTCTCAAATACCACTTTTTTCCCTCTAATAATATGATCACAAATT
The DNA here is from genome assembly GCF_000696425.1 of Galeopterus variegatus. NCBI lineage: Eukaryota > Metazoa > Chordata > Mammalia > Dermoptera > Cynocephalidae > Galeopterus > Galeopterus variegatus. The sequence continues at coordinate 288,303 of NW_007728624.1, read as the reverse complement.
ATTATTTTGTACTGTTTGTTATACTAATGTAACAGACATCCATGTATCCACCTCTTCAAGTAAATAAATGAACAAAATCTATTACATTGACATATTTATTTTCAACATATTTTAGTATAAATTGAAGTTGAAATCCCTATGCTCACTTACCAAGCCCCATTCCTCTCCATCGCCAGGTAAAATTACCATCAATTTGATTTGTAGCTTGCTCCTGTTTGTATACCTTTGCTACATATGTGCTTGCATAAATGGCTTTATGTCTACAAAAATCATGTGCTTACAAATTGTAGCCATGCAATCATCTGTAATTTGCTTCTTTATTCAACGTCCTTTGAAATCTATGAAATATAGACCATTCTTTAAGTGATGTATATTATCCCATGTAGTTCATGAATATACTATAATATTTTAAGTGCCCTTATCTTATCCATTCTATGTCCTACATATTGCAAATAAGATTGAGAGAGCAATTTTGTGCATATCTCCTACCTCAATTGCGCAAGAATTTCCTTAGAAATGAGATTTCTCAGTTATATGATATGTACACAGTCAAATTTATTGAATGTATTCAGTTGCTGTTTAAAGAAGTTGTGCTAATATATACTTCCACCAGAATTATATGGAGTGTCTATTTCCCTACGTGCTTTTCTGACTGGTATGGTAGAATTTTGTAACATTACCTGATCAGATGAATTTATCCAATTGTGTTTTGAAATTGTATTATAATGATTCCTGCAGAGATTGAGGATGTGTGTGTGTGTGTGTGTGT
>NW_007728624.1:284032-287320 GCF_000696425.1 Galeopterus variegatus | reverse complement strand
TGTGTGTGTGTGTGTGTGTGTTGTTGCTGTTCATTAGGCTTTCTCCTTTTTTGAACTGTTTATGTTCATTCATATGCCTATGTTTTGATTGCCTTCTTTTTACATGAAAGGTTTATTCACATACACTGCTAACTAGAATTTTACATAAATTCTATATGTCTTCTCCCAGTCTGATTTTTATGCTATTTGTAATAAAGTTTTTAATTTTGATATTCTCATTTATTATTCTTTTTAAAATGTGTTTTATGTCTTTCATAATTTTTTTCTATCCTTAGACCATATTTATCTCTTTTTTATTCTACCATTATTTGTAAAGTTTTGATTTTCTATATCTTTAATGTGTTTGTGTTCTCCCCCTTCCATATGAAAGGTGATTATCCCAGCACTTCACTCACTCATCTGTCAGGTCTTTTCATTGTGTGTCAAGACCCCATGTGCAAGTCAATTTATGTTATCTAACTCATGTGTATTTTCTTATATTAGCACTGTTTGCTCATCATAGTGAATTTATATATATTGCTCCAGTCCAGACTTGTCTCTGAACTTATCTCACCCAGGAGATCTTCCACAGTTCAATTATGTCTGTGCTCTACCATTATTGAATATTTATGACTACCAATTTCATTCTACTATTTGCTACTTATTAATACGTCTGTATGTGTCTTATTAATTCTGTCTTTATGTGTATGGAATATGCTTCAAGATGCATTCATATTAAATAAAAGAGGGAAAGAGTGTATTAAAGGAAACTTTTATGAAAAAAAAATTCTTATTTTGTGTCCAATTCAAATCCAGTATACCATGAGGCAAAAATATATTTCCTAAGTTGGCAATACCACAACTTGGACACATGAAATAAACCCCAAAATCCTTTCTAATACTGTGAACATTTCTTTTTTTCATTCTTAACCTACATGAAAGGTTTTTATTATTTTAAAGATTAGCACATCATTGAAAGCTCTTGGAGATCTTACAGCTTCTAATAACCTCCCCTGTCCCTTAGAAATCCTCACTGTAACTGCATTCAATAATTGAAATTTTCAGAAAAAGAAAATTTAAAGGTTGATTTTTCTCGTCCAGGCTCTTTACTTCCTGTGTCATTGCTGCAGCAGACCATTTCTCACAGCTTTTTCAGTGGTTAAGTATCAATAATTGAAATTTTCAGAAAAAGAAAATTTAAAGGTTGATTTTTCTCGTCCAGGCTCTTCACTTCCTGTGTCATTGCTGCAGCAGACCATTTCTCACAGCTTTTTCAGTGGTTAAGTCCTAAGTCTTCTTTACAATGTAATACTTATAACAGCAGAAAACTGTATAACCCCTCTGACCATAGCATAAGTTGCTGACCCATATCACATTAATTAATCCTTTATCTGATATTTTATATTTTTAAAAAATGTTTGATTCATTTTTAAAAGTAAAATCCACTTGTGTTTATTAATCATTGTATTTTCAGCATCAAGCCATTGCTTTTGGCATAATGGTATCACATTTAGCATATTAATGTATTCAGTATGTATTAATCATTGAGCATAATTGTAAACACATTGGGGGATATAAAGATGGATAAGAAATTAGTAACTGTTCACAGTCTGATTGGGGCCAAAGATATATTTATATAAAATTAATTAGCAAGTATAATTAACATGAATATCCTTCACAAAAACACTTAAAATTAACTTCCTGTGAAAATAAGAATAACATGTTCTATGAATAATCTATAACCATAGTGAAAAGAAAAAAATCAGAAAACACAAGTTAAAAAAAAATGAAACAAATTTTAAAAGATGATATTACTAACTCTAAACATTATTGACCTTATATTGTACTGTATATACTTTCTTTTTTATTTTTTTATGGAAACATAATTGATTATACATATCTGTGGGATACAGAGTTGAATATCAATACATGTGTGCAGTATGTAATGCTCAAATCAGAATAATTACTGTACTTTGAATTTGTCTGTGTGTATGTGTGAGTGTATGTGGTGTGTGTATATGTTAAATATATTTATACATAATTGTTATATTAAGCGTGGCCTAACGGTTTCTTCAGACATAATGAACTGTAGCCTAATTTGATAAGCAAACAGAGTTTAACCTGCTCTTGTAACAAGTACCCAAGTTTCAGTCAATCACAAGAATCCAAATGTTCAAAGCAGGTTGTTATGGCAAACACCCAGCTGTAACTAATTCGACTTTTTCTGTACCTCACTTCCATCTTCTGTAGGTCACTTTTCTATTTCTATCTGTAAATATTACCTGATCATGCAGCAGCCCTGGAGTTGCTTTGTACCTATTCTGGTTCTGGGGACTGCCAAAATTAATTGCTCAATTAAACTCTGTTAAATTTAATTTGTCTAAAATTTTCCTTTTAACAGAGAGAGAAAGAGGTACAGAGAGAGGGACAGTGAGACAGAACCAGACAGAGACAGAGACAGAGAAGAATGGGGATTTTGAGCATCTCTCTACATAAAAAATACAGTCTTGTTTTAATGACCACAGATCAACTAACAATTTGAATGTTCACTGATTTATTAACCAATCCCATATTGATACTTTCAATGTTTGCAAGATTTTTCTATTATTATCATATGATAATAAAGACCTTTCTAAATGTTACTGAATATTTAAAAATATATTTCTAACCATGAAATTGCTAAATCATATATTATGAATGCTTTTAAGATCCTAGACGCGTATCACCAGATAGTTTTCCAGAAATTTTGTAAGAATTCACACTTGATTGACAGTATATTGAAATGCTGTCACCAATATTGGGTACAGAAAAACAAATTCCTGTGGATTAATAGTTAAATATAATGAAAATAACCATAAATCCTCAATCCACCAGGGATTTATTTTGGTATAAAATATGTTGTAGGGATGTGTGTTGTTAGCCAATTATCCCACTGTATTGATTAATCCATTTCGTCATCCTACCTATTTAAAATGCCAGTTTAAGATTAATTAACGAGGTAATTATGCATAATTGCCTTCGCTTCTGACCTTTAATCACTCTTGCATTGACCTATCTGTATACTTTGTTGCTTTTACTATCTGTTTTATTAATGGCTTGTTTATAAACTTTTTAATGAGACAGAAAGCTCTTCTCACAGTTTACTACTTTATTTCTAAATGTGTATGTATTCAGTTGATGTTTTGAATTATTTAGTCAAGTGTACTATGCCTTTCCAAAGTTAAAATTTGTATTAGAATGGTCTTATATGTTTATATGAATTTAGATGTTGCAATCTCTCTCTTTCTAAATCTTTTTATGGAAGGAAAA
>NW_007728624.1:281868-283613 GCF_000696425.1 Galeopterus variegatus | reverse complement strand
AAAATTATCTTTATTTTCATCTTTCCTTTAAATTCCATAGAAAATGTATGTAGTTTGTTTCATAAAGGTCCATGAAATTCATTTTAATTAATTGCTTGGAATTTAATAGTTTTTTCTGCTATTTTCTATTTAAGTGTTTATTCTTTCAGTGTATAGGAAAATTTGATTTCTCTATTATTTTCAGTTCAGCTATAGTAACGTACAGATAATTTCTAATAGGTTTTCAGTTAGTTCTCTTGGATTTTCAAAGTAGAAAATCATGCCATCAACAATTAGTATTTATTTTCTTCTTTTTGATTATAAATTTATGTTTTTTTGGCTTGCCCCTGAGTTAAACGGAAATGTCTCTAGTGTTGAGCCATTTGATACAAGGCTTACTTCAGTCTTGATTAACAACATATTATGTTAAGGAAATATACAGGTTATTGTAACATTCCACATATATTAGCTGTTTTATATAAATATTTCATGTTTTCATTTCCCTTAAGTTGTTTCAGGTTTGTTTCTGATTAAATTTGCTTCGTGTGTTTGGTCATTAAGTATAATGGCAACTTTTACGATTTTACTTTTCCCAACACGTTCTTTTTACCGTTTTATTCCTAGTTTGCTAAGATTTTTAAAATTAAGTATGCAGGCTGAATGTTGTGTTTGGGGCATTTATCAATATGGTCATACAATTTTTTCCCCTTGACTGACTGATATGATTCATTATATTATAGATTTTCTAATTTTAAAACATCATTTTTATTTCAATGTATTGATTGATTTTATGTGCTTGAATTTTAATTAGAGTTTTTAATATGTTTACATGTGGCATTTGTTTGTAATTCTCTTTTATTATACTCTACATTTCAGGTTTTACTATCAATTTCTATAGGTGATATCAGAGAATTGAAGCAGTAAAAAAGAACAATCTCTAAAATTGATTGTTTTAATATTTTGCTTGAAATTTACCAGTAGAAAAACAAAAAAACTATATTGCTTTATGTGAAAAATTCTCCTAATATTAGATGCTTATGAAATAGTCTCACCTGAAATGTAAGGCACCAGAGTCTATTTGAAGATGTTGTCTATGTTTACTTCTTTTATAAAAATGAAAGAGTAAAGTCGTTCTTTCATCTATCACTTAAGAAACATAAATGACTGAGTCTATGAATAAAATATAAAACTTTACAAGTAAAACGAAAAGGAAAAAATAAATAAATAAAACATGTTTCTGCCCCAGTGTCACTCTTAAGATAGAACTATGTCGGGATCTTAATTGTACATTTAGAGAAACATGCATTTCCGGTTTTACGGAGTTATACAAGTCAGTTCATTTTTGCACACATACATCACTAGGGCTGCATATTACCCAGACTTGTGATGAAGAGATATCCAGAATATTTCAATTCAAGAACCACAAATGGTATTTGTTAATTTCTTCATTAAAATTAATTTTTTTGCATAAAAATGTTTTAAATGAAGTATATATCTTGATACTTGTATTAGTCTGTTTCTGTTGCTTATTAACAAAATACTTGGAACTGGGTAATTCATAAAGAAAGCAGAATTTATTGTGTACAGTTTGGCTGTAAGTCAAAAGTCTAGGGAACACATTTGGTGAAGGCCTGGTGGTGGCAACAGTGACCTGGAGGTCTCATATGGCAGAAAATGGCAGACCAGAAAGAGAATAACCATTATGTGCTCTTCTTTTAAAGCCCTCAGAACCACACCCCTGACCACCATTATTAATCTATTCACTA
>NW_007728624.1:280002-280544 GCF_000696425.1 Galeopterus variegatus | reverse complement strand
AATATAATGAAGAACACCCAGGCCATGCCAAACATGAGCGTTTATGTTTATAGTCCTTGGAAATATTAAATCCGATAAAAAAATAGTAATTATAATCTAGGAAACAAAGAAAAAGTTTGGTAACTGCAAAAGCAATAATGGATTTGGAGACATTTGGCAGAAGTGAGATTAAATGAAGGTTGATGCTGGGAATGACAAAAGATGTAGCACAATGCAAACAGATCAAAAAGGGAAATCCAGAACTATCTCCATGGCTGCTGAATGGCCGCCCTCACATTCAGTCCCTGCAAGGCTTGGCAAGGCAGGCTTTCAAAGGGATCATCCTAATACCTAGAACTGGCAGTGTTTATTAATAGCACCTTGAATTTATATAGCTCCTTTTTCAAACGCAAGTTAAAGAGTTCCATTTTCAGCATGATGCGGTGGATTTCATGAAGTTTTAGATCAGATCAGAAGCACACCTAATGTTTGCTCCACTTATTCCCCAAATTTGAAATGAAAATATCAGCAAAGCAAAAAGAAAACCATGTTATATTTTTTTT
>NW_007728624.1:272846-279336 GCF_000696425.1 Galeopterus variegatus | reverse complement strand
TGAAGTAATAAAAGGTATGACAAATTTGAGAAGGGAGTGGAAGCTGGAGAAGATTCAGAGTTGGTAAGTAAGTAACACACAGCCAAATAAATATGTAGCAAGAAGAAAGAAGAGATAAAAAAAAGTTAATTAAAATATAGTTAAATCTTTGTTTTCAGAAAATGTGCCTAGAATTTTCACTTGCAGTACATTTTGCAATACTCAAAACCACCATATTATATAGTAGTATATTTATTTTACATGTGAGAAAGTTAGTGGCTCAGTATACAAAAGTAATTTGCCATTGGTCTATTGGTCACTTTTAGCAAACTTCAGAATTTAGGTCAAAGTTGTTTGCATAGTACTGTAGTTTGAAATGATGGTCTGTGCACATATTTGGTTTGGCATAGACTTTTTAAAAAAATTTTGTATACAAAATTTTGTATTTTAAAATTTTAAAAATAAGGGGTTTAAACATTTTTATGTAATCAGATATCTGTCAATACTGGGCTGATTTTCTGTCACCCCCATAAGCTAAAGAATATAGGTAGGGGGGATGTTCTTTTCTGTTGACCAAGTCCTCATTGCTAGTACAAGCATATGCGCCTGTATCTCCCTGAATCAATTCACATCTTTTTTTTAACTTCTCAATATACTTTGTAGATGATTTTTGTGACCCTTTACCTGTTCCTCTTTTCCCCTTCCCTACCCTCCCCACATCATATCTGTTCACTTGTCGTAACAAGTTCAAGGAATTGTTGTCTTCTTCCCCCCACCACCCTTTATTTGTTTGTGTGCTTATTTATTTATTTATTTTTAGCTCCCACAAATAAGTGAGAATATTTCTCTTTCTGTGCCTGACTTGTTTCACTTAATATAATTTTCTCTAAGTCCATTCATGTTGCTGTGAATGGTAATATTTCATTCTTTTTTATAGCATAGTAGAATTCCATTGTGTAGATACACCACAGTTTCCTTATCCACTCATCTGATGATGGACATTTGGGCTGGTTCCAACTCTTGGCTATTGTAAATAGTGCTGCAATAATCATCGGAGTACAGGTATTCCTTTGGCATGATTTCCATTCCTCTGGGTATATTCCCCAGTAGTGGAATAGCTGGGTCATATGGTAGATCTCTCTGTAATTGTTTGAAGAACCGACTTAACATTTTCCATAAAGGCTGCACCATTTTGCAGTCTCACCAACAGTGGATGAGAGTTCTTTTTTCTCTGCAACCTCTCCAGCATTTATCATTCTCAGTCTTTTGGATATTAGCCATCCTGACTGGAGTGAGATGGAATCTCAAGGTGGTTTTGATTTGCATTTCCCGACTGCTGAGTGATGTTGAGCATTTTTTTCATGTGTTTGTTGACCATTTGTATATGTTCATTTGAGAAATGCCTATTCAGCTCCTTTGCCCATTTTTTAATTGGGTTATTTGGGGTTTTTGCTGTGAAGTTGTTTGAATACCTTGTGTATTCTGGATATTAATCCTTTGTCAGAAGTATATTTTGCAAATATTTTCTCCCACTCTGTTGGTTGTCTTTTCACTCTGCTGATTTTCTCTTTTGCTGTGCAGAAGCTTTTTAGTTTGATATAATCCCATTTGTTTATTTTTCCTATAGTTGCCTGTGCTTCAGGGGTCATATTCATGAATTCTGTACCCACTCCTACTTCCTGGAGTGTTTCTCCTATATTTTCTTTAAGGAGTTTTATTGTCTCCGGATCTATATTTAATTATTTAATCCATTTTGAGTTGATTTTGATATATGGTGAGAGGTACAACTCTAGTTTCATTCTCTTACATATGAATATCCAGTTTTTCCAGCACCATTTGCTGAAGAGGCAGTCTCTTCCCTGGTATGTAGACTTGGTGCCTTTGTCAAAGATCAGATGGCTGTAGGTGTATGGGTTGATTTTTGGGTTCTCTATTCAATTCCATTGATCTCTGTGTCTGTTTTTTGTACCTGTATAGTGGTGAGCATAGCTGCCTTTCAATTCACATCTTTACATTAACCTGTGGCGCTTGAGGCTCAGAACTCTACTAAAAAGGTAGAAGTTAGAAAACACACAGAAAAAAAAGTGAGATAATTTAAACATCACATACTCACAAGCACACACAATAGATCTATTTTTAAAAAGTTAAAAATAAAACCAAAGGAAAGCTGAAGAAAACAAAAGATTTCTAATCAGTAAAAAGAGTAAAAAGGGCCCAAAATCAATTGGATTGATATCAAAGATTAAAATAATAGTATTTTTAGATTTTAATTCATTTTATGCTTACTCTTCTGTAATTGGAATGTCCTCCAACAATTAATGTAAAATATATAGTGTCTTTCAGATCACCATATCAGAAAATAATTCTGACAGAATTAACCCATAATTGTGTGGTTGAGGAAGCACATACTTAATGCTCTGAAGAATGAAAATTTCCTTGTGCACAATAGCAAGTTCATTGTCAAGCATCCTTTTTGTTAAGCGTTCCCTATAATTATGTATGCACAAAACATAAATGGTGACCTCTAAAATTAATTAACACATTTTTAGATATTTGAGAAGATGCACAAAACTTACACTGTGATTTCTAAAATTAACTAACACATTTTTAGATATTTGAGAAGACATTATTTTATTTATAGTACATGCAGAAATCAAGACAGAGGATTGGTAAAGGTACCCAGACTTCATCAAAGGAATTTACTGAAAGAAATAGAATTAGAATTTTTTACCATGCTCTTTATTTATAAAACCATATTTGCACCACCAATTCATATTCATTGTCTGTACATCATTCAAAAATTATATAGTCTATTATTTAATACTCAGAGTATCTTGATTTTTATTTAAGGAAGGTCTTTTGTTGTTAAAATATGGCATGAAATGATGTGGTATACGTATACTTGCCTATCTAATTTGATTACTGCAAATTGCAAACATACATAATGCAGATTTTCAAATAAGTTTTCTATTTGTTTGTTGGGTTTTTTTTATTTGGATTGACAGAGTAGTGGTCAACTGTAAACTCAAGAATCATGCTGCCTTCTCTCAAATTCTGTTTCTGCCATTTACTAATTGTATGATCTGAGGCAAATACTTTAATTTTTTTAACCTCTGTTTATGAATCGTGTAAATAAGGATAATCATAATATCACTCTCATGGGGCCCAAGGGAGTCAAATTTGTAAAATACATATAGGATACTTAACAAAATGTCTGGTGTATTTTAAATACTCAATAAATATTAGCTATTATAATTGTTGAATTAATTAAACTACCTTAGCAATTGACAAATTTCCACATTATCTCAGAGGCTAGAGATAATAGAAGGTAGAACTCCAGGGTATAGATTAATTTAATTAAACTTGAAAAAAAATGAAATTACTCTGAAGATGGATTCTTTCTTTTTTTTTTCTTTTTGTCTTTTTTCGTGACCGGCAACGGATCGCAACCCACAGTGTCGCGCTCGTACCAGGCCGGGACCGGCAATGGGATCGCAACCCTCGGTGTTGCTCCTGCACCTCACTCAGCCAGTGAGTGGCTGGGCTGTATGTGGGATCCGAACCCTCGGCGGGAGCGCCGCCGCACTTCCCAAGCGGCGCACTGTAGCAGGGCGCCACCAGGCCGGCCCGAAGATGGATTCTTTCAATTCTAGGTCACCTGAACACATCAGGGCCAGAACAACAACATACAGATTCATTGCATTTTCCTCTCTATTTAGGCTTCTCACAATTTTCCCAGCTTTGAAATATGTCGCATTTCTGGCAACATGTTAATTATGGAGTTGGTTTGCTCTCAAAAAAATGACAGCATAGTATTAGCTCTTTATTTTTCATTCTTGCAACTTCAAGGACTATTAAGCTGAAAAGACATTTTGAGAAGATTAGACTTAACCTTTATGAGACATTTTTTAATAAATAATCATGATCCTAATTTTCAATTGATATGTTTATACAACAAAAAAATGCTGAGAGCCAGCAGTATCCCATACTTCACCAGGGAATACAAAGCATTTGGTATAAGAAAATCAATGAGAAATAAATTCAAACAGAACTACACCCTTTGCTTTTCCTTCCATCCTCACTTTGTACCACCTCCTGCCTTTGTTCACTGCACTCTAGTTACCTTGGCTTCTCAGGGCTTCTATATTAGTGTTTCCTCTGCCCCTAATACCCCTTCCTATACTTGTCATATGATGGAGAAATTGACATAATATATAATAATGTCAACTCCTCTGATAAGGCATCTTCAGACTACTCTAAAAACGTTACACACTCCCAGGTGCTCTCAGTCATATCCTTTTTCTTTATTTTGTTATTTTTATTATTTCAAAATCTGTAAATATAGTTTTATTATTCATTTATTTTATATATCTATATCACCAGATTATAAGCTTCATGAATACAAGAGCCTTTTTTTTTTTTTGCCTTATTCACCACTGTGTCTGCAATACACATGACATTTGCTGAGGCATATGATAGGAGTCCTGAAAATACTTGCTCAACAATAAGCTAAACCATCCATCAATTTCTACTTCTCTATGGTGTGAATAATAGGGACAGGGCCATATTTAATTGTGCTGCCCAGGATGGAATAAGCCCTTCATGAATAAAAGAGCCAATTTTAAAGATGATATTCTCATGCTGAATTCAATGACAAATAAAGATAAACTATAAAAGCAGGATGTAATCATTTAAGTGCAGAAGGGATTTGGAAAAAAAGAGCAAACTGTGTGGACTTTGATTGTCTGGTAAAACTCTATGACAGAATCAAAACCTTGGCTCTTCTGTTTATCTTTAAAAAGATGGGAAAAGGATATGGATACGCAGACACAAGCGGTTGAAAGCCATCTCAGACAGGAAAAATTAACAAAGAGAAAGAGGTTTGCAAGAGTTTTGTGTGAAGTTCAAGTTAAAATATTTTTCCTACAGGAACAGAGAATTTGTTGGGTGGATGGTAGCTGGAAAAAATTGGGGAAAGTAGGGCATAACAGGTAGCCTCAACCTAAAGCCAGGTGGAAGAGTCCAGAATTGATGTCATCATCACAGATCTTCCTTTCCAAAGGATTTGTGCTGCTCCATAACAATCTCTATCTATCTTGAACTCTGTGTTCTGCCATGTCTGCAATTATATGACATTCTAGGTATAAGGACTATGCCTTTATTCACCGTTCTATCCTAACACCTAACACAGTTGCTGACATCTACTAAACATCAAAAATGTTTGAAAACATAAGGAAAAGTCACTAGAAACCTCTGAGTGTTTAGGTAATAGTTGTAGTTTTTAAACATGCAGAAATGAAATTTGAAGAGGCAATTTAGGAGGCTAGAGATAGAAATTTAGGATGGAGGCACTGTGGGTCTAGATATCAGTGGTGACAAGTAGGAGTAGAACAAAAGGAAACTTATGAACAATTCCTATAAATAAAGACTCCTTATGTCTCGCCAACTGATTGGATAAGTAGACTGGAAAAATGGGTTCACAGTCCACAGATTTAAGATTTGAATCTTGGCTGTGCTACTTACAGGCTGTGTGACATCAATACGTGGCAACTTGTCCAGTACTTCACCATATAGGGACAAAAATAGATACCTCATATGGTAATTAGAATTAAGACATAGCTATACTTCAGGATCATCTGTAGGATGGGTTAAAAGTTTCAGATTATCTCCTCACCACTTGTGGTTTCCTTGCTCTACAATGTACCACCTCAAATGTGGAACAGAAAATATTTCCTTTAATTTCAACCAAAACAAAACACTGACCTTTATTTTTACCAAACTTCATTGATGGTTTCCCAAAAGACTGAAGAGAGTTTATGTTGCAGCATTTAAAAATTGAAAAATAACAGATATTCTTGGTTTTTTTCTCTAAAAGATTAGGCTTCTTGGCTTGTTTTCTCTCTCTCTCTCTCCCCCCCCACCCCCCTTGCACAGAATGTGTGTCTCTTTCCAATCTCATTCACAAAATCAACTTGACAACTAGTTCGGAAAGTCTGAAGACATGTTTTGATGGTGAGTGGGGCGCAGCTCCGCAGCAGGTCCAGGCTGCAGTGTGAGCAGCTGCACTGTGTGCCATATGACTTACCAGATCCTATGGAGTTGAAGTATGAATGTTGGAACAAGATGCAGTGTAGAGTTTATGGAAAACCCCAGTGGGTCCTGCGATTCTGGAATAAAGATATGCCATCTGCAATAAAGAATTTGGAGCCATTTAAAAAACAATTTTTTGAGTGCTATGGAGCACTGGTAGGGACAGAAGGTTTTTGACTCTTTGTAATTGTCCATCATGAGCTTGGTACTGTCAGATGCACCAAGCCATAAAATTCAGTGGGTTCAACAGAAATAATTTGTGATATAGAAAGAGTGTACCTGGGAGTGATCAGGAGCAGGGTCAGAGGGCACAAGAAGCTGCAGGAGGAAGTAGTCACCACCCTTAGCTGCACCAATTACCTTCCTCCTGCTCATACCTATGACCATTTTTGGGAAATTATGTATGAACAGCTCCAAGAGA
>NW_007728624.1:270874-272617 GCF_000696425.1 Galeopterus variegatus | reverse complement strand
CTTCCTCCTGCTCATACCTATGACCATTTTTGGGAAATTATGTATGAACAGCTCCAAGAGAAGGAAAAAGCGCAAGCATATTTCAAATATCATTTAGCTTAATATGTGGAAGCCAGCTGAAAAGGAATGGTAGCTTTATTACAGCCTCACTCAAGGTTAGGTTTCAAGGACAGTCATGAGACATGAGCACTTGGATATTTACTTTATGTAGAAGGATAATTGACCTGAGGTTACAATATATGCAAACTAATGGACAGTGACAAATGGCTGAACCAGCTGGTCAGGGAATCAGGAGGAAAACGATGAGAAGATTGGTGACAAGAAGGTCAGGGGTTAAGGCATATAGATAGACATATGGGAATGGGCATAAAATATAAACACCTACCAGAAAAGATGCAGTAGGGAAAAGGCACTAAACTTCCAAGCAGAAGCAATGCTCAACCAGGTGATGCTAGTTAATGCAGAAACATCAGCAGCCACCACAATGTCATTGTGATGGGTACGTGAGAGATGGGGCAATGATGACATGGACAAAAGCCGTGCATGAACCCTAAAGTATGGATTCCTACTTACCTAGGCTAGTCCAACTACTGTTACTACTACCTATGAATGTCCCAAATGCCAACAACAAAGACCAATGCTTACCTCCAATGTAACATTATTTCTTGAGGAGACCAAATGGCCACTTAGTCCCAAGTTGACTTTATTGGGCCCCTTTTATATTATGAGGGTCATGTGGTTTGTTTTCAGATGAATAGGCACCTACTCTGAGTGGGGGATTGCCGTTTTTTCTTCCTAGGCCTCAGCCAGCACAACTATCTAGGTGCTTGCAGAATGCCTTATCCACAGCCATGTAANTAGGCCTCAGCCAGCACAACTATCTAGGTGCTTGCAGAATGCCTTATCCACAGCCATGTAATCCTCAAACAGCATTTGACCACAGGGTCCACTGGTTGTAATACATAATGTATCATTCAGCTGCTGCTGACCTAATACCATGTTAGGAGGGCCTTCTGAAAAAAAAATCTAAAACAACATCTGGAAATAATATCCTGCAAGATTGAGAAGCCATCCTCCAGTATGCTTTACACGTATCGAATCAGAGACATTTATTTGGGAGATGCCAGGTAAGCTGTTGAACATCCTACAATGAACAGGACAAACTCCCAAACAAATAATTATTATTATTTTTTTCTCAAATGTCAGTAGTGCCAAGGTTGAGAAAACCTGTACTAAAGATATAAAAATAATATAAGGTCCCTGGCCACAACAATTTTGTTGCATAGGCTAATAAGTACCAGCAAAAACAGGTCAGAGTAAAAATTTAGGATCATGTTATCCTATTTCTTGTTGCTTCCTTCATGGTTGAACTGCTTTTGACGCTATTCGTTTCAACTTGAACTTAAAATATTGTAATTTGGAGCAGTCTCCAAAATTCTAGAAGATAACATCAGAGTTTTCTGTACCATTTCAGAATGAATAAAATCTGTCATGCTAACACTAGTGCAAATTCAAAAGAAAAAGAAAAGGAGGTTTCTTAATGGGAAACTCATAAAAATGTAAGAAGGTCCCTTGATGAATAAAATTGAAAACCCTTGTCTGACATTCATTTTTCGCAAGTCCAAACAATGATACTCTCTGACTTTTAAGGTCAGTTAAATATAGGACTGTGAGAAAGATAGAATGATTAAAGAACTGTTTTTCTCATAAGATATATATTTTCTACTAAATGTTGTACATGCT
>NW_007728624.1:248941-269495 GCF_000696425.1 Galeopterus variegatus | reverse complement strand
AGGAAGTCTTAAATCTAGTTCACAGTGAAGGAGGAAGTGAGATTTGTATTCTAAAAGATTTACTATAAAATAAACAGTAAAGCACACACAAAAAGGAGGGTTATTGAGGGATCACAGCACAACATTAATAATGATACTCAATGGAATAAGTTATAAAATTGTTTTTTTTTTCTAATGCCTAGTTAATGGGGAATGTGCTAAAAATAAATACAAGTAATTTGGAGGCCTCTTGGCTTTGCTATTAAACAGTTTGTTATTAAATATATGGGGCAAACCTTAAAAAATTAAAATGTACATTAGCATTTCTTCATGGTACACATTGAAGATGGAAAAATAATTGCATAGTAGTATGCCTAAATTCGATTGCATAGTAGTATTCCTAAATTCCAGTGATTGTTATTTCTTGAATGCAATAGAGGACCTGAGAGGCATTAACAAAATCCATTAGAGTTCCACATTTTCATAAGAGAAGAAAAATAGCATACTTTAAAATGTCCATTTTGTAATTTTTTATTTTTTCTTTATCTTCTTACTTTTTGTAATTGTGGAAACAAATTGCTTTTGAATGAAGATTTTATTTTAAAGCTAAAATTTCTTTTTTAAGTAAAAACTTAAACAGCAAAATAAATATCAACCAATATATGTAAAGTAGTTTACAGACAAAGAATGAATTCTAAATTAAAATTTTAGTAGAGACTAAATAGAAGAATTACTGTTTAAGCTCGAAATGAATCTTTTCCATTGTATAGTGGAAAGAGTACTGGCTCTAATGTCAGAAAAATGAATTTAATTTCCAACTACTCAATTCATTGTCGTAGTCAGTTTTTGCTATGTAGAAAACAACCTCAAAATCTCTCTCCTGTAACAATGTTTTTAATTGCTCACAGGTCTGTGGGTTCCTGTGGTTTCAGTAGTCTCAGCTGGCTTACATGGGTTCAACTGGCTTGGGATCCAGACTACAGGTGGTTTCATGTCTTCCCACTTGTCTCCTTCTGAGACAAGCAGCTCCCTGGGCACACTATTTTCATGTCCTGAAAGAAGCCCAAGAGCTAGGTGGAAACCTGGATGCTTCTTAACTCCTCAGCTGGAAACCAACACACTGTGACTTACACAAGCATCCTATTGGCCAAAGGAATTGGCTTGGCAAGTCCAACATCAATAAGGTAGTCAAATGTATTCTGACCTTGAAGAAGCACTGCCCTAAAAAATAGCAAGCCAAATGTTATCCATATGTAATCTTGATTTACAAGGAAATGAATCGGGAGCAATAATTCAATTTACACATATGTGTGATCTTTGTTTTCTCCTCTGTAAAATATCATGTGCCCTACCTTCTTCATAGAATAAATGATCCATTACATAAACAAATACCCATTGGACACAAATTACTTGTTCTTATTATGTACTACGAACTCTTCTAAGTGCTCAATTCACAAAACTGCATGAAATACTACGTATGTTAGCTAAATGAGACATATTTTATTACATAAGGCAGGCTGTGCTATATTTATGTAACGAATAGACTCTCAAATCTTCGTAGATTCATGCAATAAAATTTTACTTCTTTGATATACAGAGTCCATTTTAGTTAGAGATCATTTTTTTGGTGACTGTTTTTCAAGCAGTGATAGAGTGAACCAGGTTACTAGCATCTTATGCCCCCACCTTCTAAGTGTCCTTTCTGGTTGTCGCAAAGGTGAAAAGAAGTGTGAAAGATCGTGCAAGGAGTTTCATGGCCAGGCCTAGAAATAGTGCATATCACTTTTTCCCACAATAAAGACGTTGGTCACAGCGTTATATGGTCCCAAGCTAACTACAATAGTTTGGAAAATGTAGTAGCCCGCTACAATCTCCTTTATGTTCACCAGCAAATATCTGTTTCACTTTTCTTTCTATCCATAGAAAACACTTCCTTTCTCCCTGCAGGGGACAACACAGAGCCCCATCCAGTTATTGTATGCAGCCCAAAGTTCATGATATTTAGGTCATATGCTACCCTACCTGAGGGATCCTGATGACCTAAATGTTCTCCTAAAGGTCTAAATGGCCCCCTGACCAGAACATTATCTGACTGCAGACACATACACTCGCATACAACTTGTACATTACAGACTGGACCTCCAAAATAAATAGTTCTATTCAGAAAGGGAAATAGGAGAAGACTTTTTAGTCATTAGTTTCTAGTAATTNAATAGTTCTATTCAGAAAGGGAAATAGGAGAAGACTTTTTAGTCATTAGTTTCTAGTAATTTTGAGAAAAACAGTGAGCTGATATTGTAAAATTCCTACGCCATACAAGTACGCGGAGCTCTGTGATTTTTTATTAGACTCTGAATCTGCTCAATGGGAGGAACCGTCTTGTCCATAGTTTTCTTCAGCCCCTGACTCCACTTCTGGAAGGCTCTTCCTAGTTTATTATTCACTCTGTGTATATATGAAATGATATATCTATTGAGTACAATAAGAAACAAGAAATTATGCTAAATTAACTTCTCTCTTGAGATCCACAAGCTTAAAGGCCCACAGTCTGTGTGCGAAGACACCAAGGTAATCAAATTGTTGCCACTACATGATATAATTCATCAACTTTTTATTCTGTGATTTCAGTTTCCTCTTTACCAATTCCTTGACTTTTAAGTCCATAAACATTTTTTCTTTGTAATTTCAGAGCAACAATTCAAGTTAGCAATTTCCCTGCTAGTTAAGTAGTCTTGGATGCCTTAACGCCTAAACCATGTAACTCAATGGCATAATTCAACAAAAATCTGTCTCTTATTTATTCAAATTTCAATGTGTGTTATAGGATCTATTGAGGGTTTTCTTCCAAAAATGACTGAAAAGCTAGGCTGTTTCTATTTATAATGTTACTGCTTTCAACATAACTCCCATGATCACTGACATAGAACAGATTGTGGAGGATCACAAAGCAACCTTCTGCCTAGGTTTCTAGCCACACTGCATTAGTCAGAACTCAGTTGTATGGCCCAATCTAACAAAAGAACTGTAAGCGAGGCTGGGAAATATAGTCTGTCTGTATGTGCAGAAAGATAAAATGACTTTGGTGAGCATCACGCCAGTTTTGCCACACACGAACACCTACAAAATGCTAATACTACATAATTTGAGGCCAGTACGAGGATCAAAGAATAATTAATATACACTATAAAACAATGTGCACATTCAAACTACATTTTTAGGCTACCATGGTTGTTGAAAATAATTGGTAATGCATATTTATTTGAGAAATAGTAGCACATACCCAACAAACCCAGTTTTTATACACAATTAGATGAAAAATTTATATAGCGCATACTATCTGAATTTTAAGCATTCTAGTGAGGCAAGAAATAGATATATCTAATATAATGTATATGACCCATGAGTCAATCTAATGAGAATTAGTCGTCTCCAGATCAGAACTCCAATAATAATTGATATAATCCACTTTTATTCTAAATTTAAATAAAATATAATCTCTTATTGCTATTAGTTCTAAGATAGCCAAAGGAATTAAAGTCAAAAAGAAAAAGATTGTTCTAGCCATCAGTATGATATAACCATATTAATTTCATTGAATATTCATTGTGCATTATTTATATAAATGAAAATATATAAGGTCAAATGATAATTTAACCAATCACTATATAATACTTTATGTGTAAATAAAACACTGTAATTATGATGACAGGGCAAACATGAATTAACTAGTTTTAGAGTGCTCACAGGAATAATCAAGAATCAGAATTCTTCAGTCACAATGTCCAAGAGTGTGGATTTGTTTGTTCATTCATTTTGCCGTTCATTCAATATCAACATTCAATATTCAATATTGGATGAGTTCTCATAAATGCTAAGCACTGTTCCAAGCTCAAATTTATGTTCAAACATTTTTCTACTGAATTCTAGAGGAAAAATGAGAAAATATGGGCAAGTTAAAATTTCTTGCCTGATTTATGTTATTTTTAACGTTGTATTTAATACGAACTGAAGAGATCCTTAGTGGTGTGTAAAATAAAGTCACAGGACTTGAGAAAATATGGGCAAGTTAAAATTTCTTGCCTGATTTATGTTATTTTTAACGTTGTATTTCATACGAACTGAAGAGATCCTTAGTGGTGTGTAAAATAAAGTCACAGGACTTGACACTCTTCCATATCTTGACATCACAACTTAACTAGCCTTACAACTTTAAATAAATTGTATAGTCTTTCATAATTCCTGGTCCATGACTGGTTTTAGATAATAGAGGACATAATAGCTACTCTGTCTATATTATAGGGTGGTTCTGAGGATCATATGAGATGATGTATGCAAAAGAAGTTTGAAACTAAATTACTATACAAATTTAGAATATCATTATTGTTTCTAAAATCACCTTAATGGATTACGTTTCAGGTGAGGGCTTTTTTTCTCTTCCAATTATTATCATTGTTGTTTATACTTGCACCTCAAGCCATAAGATGGACTTTATTCTTAACCTCTTCTCTTTTTGTGGTTTCTATTTCTTCTGGTGCATTACTCCAATAAAGTTATCTGTTTCCAACATGTAAAATGCATTTATAATCCTGGCTATAGGAAGACAGGCAATATAATAAAAATGTATTAAAAATGTATATCTAAAGATCAAGATGAAAGATTTGTAGTGCAACCTGTCATCAGAAGCACTGAACACTGGGGAATATATAAGACATGTACAAGAATCAATATTAAAACCATACTTAGTAAAGTTTAAGAGGGCAATAGTGACATTCAGCACTGCATTTTATATTTTGCTAATGGATTAAAAAGGCAACAGTCATTCTGAGTTCTTTAGAAATAAAATCCACTTTATTCTGTAAAGTTATAAATAAAAAGTGTTATGGCATTAACATTCTTCTCGTTAAATTGAAATGCATGGATTGTGATTAACAAAGTTTTTCTCCTTTGTGCATCCTATATTCTTATTTGTTTTAATAAGAGGAATTGAAATTTTGAATTATAAAATTAATAATGAGTATCATGGGATCTCTCTGAGTTTTGTGATAATTGACCAGGAAGAATTTGATAATTGTTGAATGCAAGTAAGAGATAACTCATGTTAGCATGATTAATTTCAAAACTATCCAGCAGTTGAAATTTTGCATGTAAACATAAACACAGCAAGAGTAATATATGGAAGTGATAAAAGTATATAGAACATGTGATAAAAACAAATGTTTCCTTATGGACCATATATTGACCTAATTACTTTCTAAAGCTTGAAAATTATTGTATTCTTAATGTGTGTGAATTTATTGGAAAATAAGTCTTAAAGAATATACCTGAAAATGATAATCATAGTTACGTCTAAAAGAAGGATTATGGGTAGTTATCACTATTTTTTGCTCATATTTTAAAGTATATTTTCCTGTTATAATCATTGTATGTAACAAAAACATACAAGGTAATATACGTCACTATATTTTAGTCTATATTTACTTATTGTCATCTAGCAAAGCAATTCAATTACCAGTACTCTATTGATAAATGAAAATTACTTTTATTACCTTTGATGAGCATTTCTAAATTCCCATCTTGTATTCCCATCTTATATCTTTCAAAACCATGATACTGTTTTCTCATTACCTTTGATGATCATCCATCCTTTCAATGCATGTAAAAATCAACACAGCCATAAAAATTTGTATGGCTCAATAAAACTACCAAGAGTAGGAGGTTGACATTCAAGGTGCTTTTCTTGCTCATACTGGGCACTACTGTCACACTTGAAAGACAGTTTTTATATGAAGAGAGGTGATAGGCCCAACAGAAAAGTTGTATGATTGCACTTTTCTTAACAACTAAATGACAGCCTCAGTGGTAGCAGCCACATTTAAATCAATCATACTAAATCTAACACACATTTTTCTGAGTGTGGAGGAAGAGACTAAAATCTGGGATAAAATGAAGCAAAAGTATCTCATGTTTTAAGTAAAATACGCGTACAAACACACAAAAGATACAGTGAATTATCTACATTTGATGATTTTTCTTTCTTGACTTATTTTGCCTTCTTTAATTTAGGTTCCACTGATAGCAAATCCAACTATTGCCCTCTCCTTTTCTTTTGTCTGCATAGAGAAATGTAAATGGTTATATATACTGAGCATGGTCAGTGTCCTTCATCTGGCAAAGCGTTCTGTATGAACCTAATAATTGCCACATTTCTACTTCGCTAACTTACTTATCACTGGTGCTCTTAAGAAATCTGATAGTAATCCAGTGAATTAACAAGCAAAAAACACAGACTTCATTTGCATTTGCCCTGCACCTTAGATTGGCAAGATAATTTTCAGGAATGACTTAGCTAGTCAAGTTTAAAGGCATAGAGTCCTGGGCAAACTTCTACTCTGCAATCTGAGGTCTGCAATGACCTTGAGCCAATTAGTCAACATCTCAAAGCCTGAAATGGAAACCAAAGACATGAATAAAAAGCTTGTGAGGGTACTAATAGCATTAGAGATAATGTTTATAAAGCATTTTATTTAGTGCTCCTCACATGAGGGGCATTCAGTGAAAACTTGCTTGCTTATTAAGAGAAAACATCACACACTGGCAACCCAGTTTGATGATGATACTTAAAAACTTAAAATATTTTTTAGGCTCAGGAAAAGTAAAGACATCATTTTATGTTTGAGTACCTCTAGAGCACTATACACTTTGCAGAATAGAAATGGAGGCTGTCCTTGACTTACTGCTTACTGAAGTACTTGCTTCTTGCTATTGATTTCTCAAGCATGATACAATACCCTGGAAAGAAGAGTGTAGATAACAATGGTTTAAAACTAAAATATAAAATTGCTTTTGAGATTTTTGTTTGTTTGGATGCTAGCTTAGAGGATACATCAAGGATCATGTCAAATTTTTAATACATTTTCAAACTTCTCAAAGAGAGATAATTAACAGTATATGACATGCTTGTCCATTTCTAAATTGATACAGTGAAGATCCACCTGGTTATCAAACTAATAAATATTGTGCTTACTATATGTCAGGCATTGTCCCAAAGACTTCACATAAGTCATTTTATTTCATTTTGACAATTCCTCTATTTTATTATTCTCACATTTTTAGCGTTGGATTCTGAGGATTATAGAAAGTAATTATGTAAGGATATAGTCTAAATCCTTTCACTACTTCCTGTATTTATCATCTTTTTCAATGGACTCTCCAATTTTGCAACCTAGAATTCCTAAAGTTATTTTGGGTACCAACCTTCTCTTACCTCATTTTCTTCATAAGTCATCAGTTCCTGTAGATATACCTCCAGATATCTTAGTATAATTACCCTTCTTTGAGTTTTTGTTTTGTTCAGTATGGCCTACCACAAAAGCTTTTTCACTTACTCCCTGGCATAGATCTCTCTGCCTTCAATCCTTTCTCCATATGGTTGTTACGATGATCACTTTAGAGAAATATGTTCATGTCACTCCTCTGCTTTAAAGCCTCTGGTAACTCCTTAGCTAGGCTTTGGTGGCTCTTTACAACAGGCATCTTCCTATACCTTGAATTTCAACGCTGGCCACTCCCCCCACACTCTGCTATCCCAAGCTTCAGTACTCCCATCACATACAAACATACTGTCTACTCCTGCAACACTGAACATCTAATTACTCCCTAAGACAAGAATGAGTCATGCCAGTGCTCTTTGCTTAGACTACTCTCAAAATTATTTGAAAATTTTCCCTGATTCAACCCCATTGTAGGTTGGATTTCCTGTGGCTCTCTGACTGGGATTTATTCATAGGTTTATCGGAAATGTTTTCAGCAACAATGCATATAATAAAGGCATCAGTATTGGTTAGAGGAGAAGGTGAACTGTGGTATGGTTAGAACAGATCCCTTAGCCAATCCTATTGGGTAATCTGGAGCCAAAAAGGACATTCAAATATGTTTCTACTTTAAAAAAAGGGAGGTAGATTATAGAACAGTATTGGATAAGGGCATTCAATGGGGAAGAAGCATCACTATGGGCAAAGTGGGTCTCTTCAGCTCAGGATAATTTTTGGAGAAGGATTCATCCCAGTAGAAAGGAAAATGAGGATCTCAATCCTGAAGGAGGTCTGGATGGTACATCAAAACACCCTCTGCATCCCCACGGTGGAGTTGGTCATCCCCCTCGATGTCCCAGAGTGTTTGGTAGAAGTCACTCTCCCAGCACCATGCCACACTGCACCACAGTCATATGTGAATTCCTTATGCTGTGAGATCGCTTATGTCTGCCTTTACACCTTCAGCAGCCATCCCATTTTCCAGCACAGTGCCTGGCACCTCGGAGGATTTTTAAAGTAATAAATGAATTCATCAGACAGCAGTCAGGTTCATGACAGAATAAAATAACCTTCACCTGAAATAACTGGGTATGACAGTTGTGCTATGGTAAAGTTTTAATTAATGTTGCTGTTAAATGATTTCCAAAGAGATAAAGGGATCAGGCTGAGAAATTTCAGTTTCAGAGTCACGTGATTTACCAACATCAATTACAACTCAGAAAGAGGAAGAATTAACAAAACTATAAATTTAAGAAAAAAGATGACCATGGACTCTTAATTTAAACATTGACTGGGGAGGACTGGAGTAACATATGAACCAAAGGGATTGTTGGAATATATTTGGAACAAACTGAGCTTATGGTTACACATCAAACACCATTGCAATGCCACTACGGTGATGGAAATAAAGTCTCAAGTAGCTACTTGAGTGATTATTTTGGTAAAATATGAATGCTTCAGTTGGCATCAAGACACCCTGAGGAAAAACGTTAACTGGCATGCCTTTCACAGTCCCTGAAGCACTGTAGGCTCACAACAAATTTTGTTTGCCCACTTCCTTCCTTTAAAGTGTTTTAAGCCGGTACTTACCCTTCATTTCAAAGACTTGTGCCTGACCCCATAGAGCTATGACATTCAGGGATGCTCAATTGGCCCTTTGTGCCTCTCACAGGAGGTCACAGTCACATACGTGACTTCGTCTGGGACTACAGAAAATGAAGTCAGTTATTTATCTCCTCTTTTCCTGTCTGGGTAATTCCTTGTTTTCTGTTTTTGTTTTTGTTTTGTCCACCTCACACATATGTCTAAGAACCATAAACTAATGTGGTCATTTTAGGTGAACTTAATATTTAAAGGTTGTGCTTCAATGTCTGTCTATACTGGAGATAGAATTAGAACACACCTCTTCTCTCACAGTTGATAAATAACATTTAGTTGCCATTCAATTCAACAAACAATATTCAAAAGCTACATCTTGCAAAGCAGTGCCCTAGAAATTTTTCTAGAGAAAGATGAATAAAACATAAGAATGTTGAGAAGGAGGACAGACCACTAGCAGTAATGGATGGAAGAATGAAATATGTGCCATGGTTGAGGTGCAATTAATCTGTTCTGAGAGCAAAGAGGTAGGAATGATTACTTTTGACCTAAGGGAGATCAGAAGATATGGCACTTTTCAGACCTTTTGAGGGTCCCTAATCATTAGTTAATTGATTCTTGCATGTAAATCTGTGTTGTCAGCTCTGTGTGTGTTTCCTGGTAATTAACCATTTTCCCAGTTAGTTTTATGTATCTCCCATCTGTGCCTTTTTGGATGCAGGAAAGTTATTTTAGGATGATCATATACAGACAAGTCTCAGGAATGCCAATTTTATAATGAGCAAGAGTTGACTGAAAGGAGACAGAACAATGTGGTATACAACTCAGTACTGAATGTGGCTTGGAGTCTAACAACGAGAAATATAGTTGAAAATAACTGGAGAAAGCAAAAATGATTTTGAGGAAGTAGATTGGAAAGAAAATCTGTAAAAATAAGATTCAACTCAATCATGATAGAACTAGTTTGATAAAGTAACCACAGTAACAGGATCCAGGACAATGACTCCTTGAGGCTGTTTCAAGACATCTGAAACATAACAACAGGAAAGAAAAGTAAGATCTAGTGCCAAATTTAGCCTGAATTTGGAGATTGCATCTAGCAATTGATTAGAAAACTGGAGCATAAGAGTTCAGCTGACCAGAAGATAAAGTAGTCTGAAATTAAGAAGTCAAAAAACATGTATTTTTCATGGTTGCAGGACAACACACATTGCACTCTGATGTGCAAAGGGAATACAGATTCTGTATTGTTTTCTGTAACTGTTTCATCTTTGTCATTACCCTCTCATGGCTAGGTAGCAGGAAAAGAGTAAGAAGTCAAAAAACATGTATTTTTCATGGTTGCAGGACAACACACATTGCACTCTGATGTTCAAAGGGAATACAGATTCTGTATTGTTTTCTGTAACTGTTTCATCTTTGTCATTACCCTCTCATGGCTAGGTAGCAGGAAAAGAGAGTAAAGGCTACTTTCATTTGCTAATCTTAGTGCAATCCAATAATAATTATCATTATTATTACTTACTTTAGAAAATGTGTCTACTTGGATGTTTAAATGCATGGATCTTCTCGTATTTTCTAAGATACCATCTGGGTGTGAAAGAGTAGAGGCATAGCTAGTGACATGACCTTATGACAGGGGGAAGAGCCTTGTTCAGCTCTATTTAATGTACTTTGGCTTATATGCTAAGGTATAGTTTATTTGAGCTACTGCTTTGCCTGAATCTGTTGGCAGTAGTTGGTGATTTCTGCAGCAGATGATTCTTATTCTTTCTTGGTTATGCTAGTGTCTAGGGTCTCTCCCTTATTAACTGGACTTTTTAATTCCTGCTGCTTCCCCCATCTAAATCCATGGTCTAATTGTTCTATCGGTATGAGATTGCCTTGCCCTCCACCACAGCAGGCCACATTGCTCTCTGATCCACACTCATGTCAGTGACAGAAAAGAGCATAATATATATGTAAGATACATTTCATTATTAAAATTTACAATGAGCCATATTAGGTCTTACTTTTTACCATGTAATTCAGTTCTTGTGGTATTATCAATGGTATTTGTGCCTTGACTTTCTACTGGAGTTTCAACTAGTAAGCTCCTGAAAGGCAGTATCTAAAAGAGCGTACTTGTTCATCTGCACTTTAGTATCATTCGTGGTGAAAAGCATGTACGAGTAGTCAGTACATACACACACAGCATATACAGTGAAAGTGAATGCTGCAATGTCATGTTCCCTGTGCCACATTCTATAAAAGCTATTCCAGAGCCAGACATACCTGCAACTCAGGAATGCAGGAATTTAGGATCAGTTGATAGCTTGGGTCCCAACTCAGAGGTCTATTCTGAATGCAAAGCACCTGAAAAAAACTCACATGAGACGGTGATCACAAAAGAAACCTTCTTTTAGCATTTTTCATCTACAAAAGGGCTTAAGGGAGGGAGGAAGGAAGGCCACTCAGAAGGAGAGAACAGACCTATAGTTACTAAAGGTGGGAAAGGAGGAGTGGAAGGGGTTTAGGGAGTAATTGGGTAAAGGACACAAAGAAGAGTTAGGATTTGTAATGATGAACATGCTAATAATATTGATTTCATCATCACATACTGTACACAAACACTGATAGTCAACTCCGTACCTCATATATATGTATAATCAATTATGTTTCAATTCAAAAATAAAATTAAAAAAATAACAACTTTGTGCTCCAAACTGACCATATGCAGTAGTGTTTTGAAATTTTTTTCTGCATAGGTTCAGAGAGCACAGATTACCCAAGTGTGAACATTAGGGAAATGTGTGTTCTTCACCTTCTTGAGCACATCATTTATTAGTTAGAGTATCCTCTTATCCTTGAACAGAATGACATAGCAAAACAGATTTGAATTACATAGGATACATTTTTTTAAAAAATAACCTTTCTATTTTAGAATAGTTTAAGATTTATAGAAAAGTTGCAAAGATAGTTCAGAGTTCCTATTTATTCCACGCTCAGTGCCCTCTACTGTTAACATCTACCACTGTAGTACATTTATTATAATTAATGAGCCAAATATACAACAAATGAACCAGTAAACATTTGACTGCAAGTAACAAAAGACTAATTCAAAGAGGTAGAAGTAGTAATTGTAGTCGGGGTAATAGTGACACCTGAATAGTCTAGGAATAATGGAAGCTTTATGTATGGTTGAAACCAGGTCTCAAACACTGTCATCAAGATTACCTGCCTCCACTTTTACTTCTTTTGCCATAATTTAACTCTGCATTGCCTCTGTTGGCATCATTCACACAGAAATTCCCAACATACCAGAAAGATATCGACAGCAGCTTCAGGCTCATGTCTGCATTTTCAACAACCCTCATATATGAACAAACCTTGAGCTTCATCTTCATTGGACAGACTCATGTCAGAGTCAATTGCCATGAGAAAGTGAGCTTGTAGACTGGCCAGATCAGCATCACATATCATCCCTGGATCTGAGGGTCAGGTTAGCTTTTCCAAACAATTTAGCCCAGTGTGAGAAAGATGTTTCCTCTGAGTAAATTAAGTTCCTGAAAGAAGAAAGAATATATACTGTGTACAAAGAAGACAAAACTACTGTATCTGATCTTTACTATAATGTGCATAGGGGTTGATGCCTTAATCTTGAAAATCACCAAGCATACTAATTTACAAGACTTTCTAGTCTGAATTGTACCTAGATAAATTGATGGTTGGTTCTTTCTGTTTCTGTGGAAATAGTAAGAGAAAAAAGATGTTATTTTTTTTTCATGTTGCTTATCTTGCAGGTTAGTTATCTCATTTTTCTATAAAAATAAGAAAGCCAATTTAGGCTCAGTAGCAAATAAGTATTTCCTTCACAGACCCATGACATAAAGTCTCCCAAATTCCTATAGCAACATTTTTCCAATGCTTTATATAAACAGTATTTTACAAAAAGTCTAAGAAATTACTAGGTGTATTTTAAGTTTTTCTTTAGACTATAAGAATTTACCTTCATGAAAATAGCAACAATAGTTAATTATTGTAGGAACCAAGCACTGTGAAAAATATTTACAAACAAGATATTCTATAATTCATAGAGCAACTAATTAAGATTGTACAATTATTATTTCCATGTTATAGAGGAAACAACTGAGTCGAAGGAGCAAAAGTAACTTCTAGAAGGTCAGACATCTATCTACTAAGTAGTTTTATCAGATGCCACTTATATTTCCCTTCAGATCTTCTTTGCTTCACCTCTTCCAAAGGCCTTTGGCCAACTGTTGCACCCCCAGCCAGTGCATAGGGATCCCCTTTCTGCATATACTGACCAAATTCAAGTAGCCACAGCATTATCATTCCTTTCCTTGTGGACCCAAAGTACAACTTTTGCCCTTTGCCCAGACTTCCCTGTTGATGCTGAGGTGTAAGACATCAAGCGAACATTTGGAACCCACACCTAAGCAACCTGGAAGTGAAAAGATATTATAACACTAAATTTGAATTGTTTTAGTCCATTTTGTGTTGCTATAACAGAATACCTGAGACTGGATAATTTATAAAGAAAAGAGGTTTATTTGGCTTATAATTCTGGGATGGTTGCATCTGGCACGGGCCTCAGGCTGCTTCTACTCATGGCAGAAAGTGGCAGGCAGCCAATGGGTTCAAGCAGATCGTGGCAAGAGGAAGTGAGAAAGAGAGAGAGAGAGAGAGAGAGGAGGTGCCGGGAACCTATAAACAACAAGCTCTCATGGGAACTAACAGAGCGAGAACCCTCTCACTATCCCTCTTCCCCCAGGGAGAGCATTAATCCATTCATGAGGGATCCGCCCCCATGACTCAATCAGTTTCCAACACTGCCACAATGGGGATCAAATTTCCACATGAGTTTTGGAGGGGACAACACATCCAAACTCCATCATGAATCTTTAACCAACAGGAGGCAGCGGCCGGGGAAGAATAAATTATACTCCATTCCTCCCCATGAATGGACTGTCCTGAGGAGCAGTCATTAATAAGACTTCCTGGGAGTTATTCTGATGTAATCAAGCAATCAATCACACTTCATACTATGTAATGGTCAGCTTAGGAGTGCACCTCTGTACCAGCTCTCTCTCCCTCTCTCCCTTTCCTTTGCCCTCATCCCTGGTCCCAAGGATCATGCTCTTGAACAAAGCAGTAACACATAGCTTTGCTTCAGGCTATATTTCTAAGAATCTCAGTCTAAACCAATTGGTATCAGGAATGGCCCTAGAAAGAGGACACTTAGGGTAATTTATCAAAGCTGCATTACTGACCAGTCTCACAGAAATAAGAATACCTTTGCTGATGTTATGAGGGGCTGGTGATAAGCTCTGGACTTCCATAACATCATGATTACTGAGGCTTTCCCTTGTGGTTAATTGGGATGAGGTGCAGGTGGAAGATAAGACTTTAGGATATGTCCTGGCTATATGTTTATATGGTATGGGAACAGTGATAATTATAGAGACTTTAGATTAGGCTGGCTTTTGTTAATAATATTGAAAGCTTTAAAACAGAAAATTATGGGCTTGGAGCAGCAAATTGCCAATCTGAGGCACACTATGAAAACCACAGGGCCTCTATGGCTTCATTTATGCAGAGCCTTGACATCTATGGGTACATGACTCTCTGCAGAAAATTAGACACAAGATCAAATTGTAAGTGTGACAGAGCTGCAAATGAGACTGAACACGTTGCCTTGAGAGACTTATCTATTTAATTCAGGGTTGTGGTTGGAAAAGAGCAAGACTTTGAGAATCGAGATGGGGACATTTGTGTGGACAAATCTTGAACCCTATATTACTCTGAGCAAAAGCGAAACAGCTCTTCTACCTTGAGAGAAGTTAACAGTTTTTGAGGAGGAGGATTAACATGAAATTGGTAAAGGGCAACAAAAAAATGGTTACATTCCATAGTGTTAACTATACTAATTATCCTAATTTGAGCATCACATATTTCACTCAGGTATTGATACTAAACATAGTACCCCACAGATAATGCACAGTCAACAACAACAACAACAACAAAAGACGTTATGAGGCAACTGCCTCAAATGTAGAGTGTGCTCTTCAGGAGCTGTCCTGCCTGCCACCACTTATTTTCTCCAGGTTTATTACAAAGTGAGAAAATTCATACTTTCTTCAGGAGAAAATCATTTAATCACCAATTAGAATAGGAAGACCTGATTAATACATACAGGGTAGAAACTGTGGAATAATTGTGGGAGTGGATCTTAAAAATGTTAGAGCAAGGCAGTGTAATAGAAGGCATGATAGGTTAGTTTTACTTCCCTGGGAAACAGACTCTGGGATGGAGATTTGTATTCAGGAGTTTAGTCGAGGCATACTCTTGGAAATAACACTGATTAGTGGTTGAGAACGGCAGGATCTGGCAAAAGGAGAAGCTGAATGCTGTGGTGCAGTTCAAGAAGGGTTCTCAGCCAATCCCACAAGGAGTTCTGGGGTTGAATGACTATTCAAAGCAGTTAGGAGTTGAAGCAAAGTCAAGGGCCCTTGAACCCCTTCAGAGACTAGTCATTTGAGTTGGGCCAACCCTGGAGGGAGGGGATATTGTTTGAGGCAGCTCCTGTGGCCATGGGCAATACTCAGAAGTGGACTCAGCTGTGAGGCATCAGCCAATACTGCTGACTGTTGGAAAAGCATACCTCAGTCCTGAATGGGACAGTGGGCAGCACTCCATGACAAACACTGGAATAATATGGGAGAATATTGAATTTGAGGAATCCACTCCGAAATCAAGAGTCAATGTTCTGTCAATGAGCAGAGTCAGTCCTTGTAATTTGTTAAAATAATTCTTTGAAGTTTAGATACGAAGATAGCCTAAAGTAAATGAGGTGGCGATGTCAGTACTTCCTTGCCAAAAAATGAAGGAAGAAAGAAATCCTCAAGGAAGCTGTAATGTTAGAATAGATTGTGACGTGAGAATGAACCACCAACATCTTTTCCAAAGTATTCCTAGAGATCATCTCTTTCACTGAGATGATATGGAATGAACGCATTGGTAGTGCAAGAGGGAGAAAGAAGCATTCTTCTTTTAAATTTAAAAACTTAATTTTTTAATGACAATAAATGTATGATAGCTGGGATACAAATGCCCATATAAAATAAATATCAATTTTAAGAGATATTAAGTAAAAAATTGACAGATTGACAATGAAAAAAGAGCATAAAACACTAATAGATAAATAGACAAAGGATAAACACCATGCTTAAAGAACTTAATGCTTCCTGGCCTTTGAGGACAGGACCGATGATGGGAGATGTTGCCATTAAATTGGGCTTTCCAGGATAACTAGGAAGATGGGACTATGAAATGGAAGAGGATAGGCAGAAACACTCACTGTTCAGAGGCAAGATAGATGTAATGGCTTTAATGGGTAATTGTGACCAGAGTGGAAATCAGGGTGTGTTGATACACCGGTATCTGTGGTGCTGACAAATAGATCACAGTGTCCTAGAAAAAAAGACTGATTATAAGCAGAGTAGTACTTTGCTTGACCTATATGAAAAATAATAAAAAAAGAGAGTTCGTGAACTGATAACTGACATCAGCTATCAGAATGGAAAATTGTGGTCACTCAGAAAAGTTCCAGACATAAGTCAGTTCATAGACCCAGAAGCCATCAATTAAAGGGGAATTCATGTACCCTTGAGAATGGACTCTGTAATCTTACTGCAAATAAATTAGGTAAATATTCCTCTGGTTCTTTTCAAAATAAAATTGTGGTCAATATTAGGATAACTGTATTAGAAAAGAGGAATTACAGATATTGTAAGGACTGTTAAATAAAGATTCTGAATTGAGACTGGTAATAGAGGAAATGAAATACCATCATAGTCTTCCAATTAGAGTGGAGGCCTTGGATACCAGCTGATTGATGGAGTTTTGGCCCATGTCTGCCTCACAATGCTATGTATCCAACATGCCCACACAACTGCCCTACTGTCATTTCTCTGGTCCCAAGTGGATAATTGAATTTCATATAATTAACAATTGGACTAACCTTTGCATTGATTTATAATCTATGTACTAACGGTCATTATGGTAGAAACAGTGAAACAGAAGTTCTCCTCTGTTCTAGAGAATATAAAAGAAGCAATACTCTTTCTCAGGAGGAATTATAAAGGTAAGCGCAACCATCAAATACTAAAGGAATGCAGGGGTAGTGCTTCCTGTGATGTGCCCATTCAATTCACTTCATGGGCTTATGGGGAAAATTAATAAAAAAATATTGATTCTGGTTGGTAGATGACTATAGACTGACTAACATACTTACCCCAGGTGTAACCCCAATTGCAACTCTATGCTTGATATCATGTATTCGATGATGCAATTACACACTGTCTCTGGAACTTGGCACACTGAATTGAGTTGTCGATTGAATTCTTCTTGACTCCTGACAGTAGGGGGAGTCCAATGCAGTTTGCCATCAGATAGCAGGGGCAGCAGTGTATATACAAAAATTGCCACAGGGCTACAGTAACATTTATGCTCACATTCAGGATATACTCTGCAGGAATACCAATTCTCTGGCTATTCTCCAGACCATCATGCTGGTAAACCATAATAAGTTATCACACTAATTGGACCCAATGATCAGGAACTAACAAATATTCTATGTACCAGAGGAAAACACTTAAATGCCAGAGTAAGAGAAAATCCTGTTGAAGATACATAGGCCTACTATATCAGTGAGTATTTTAGGGGTCCAAATGGATTGGAGTATATCAGAACATTCTTTCTACGGTGAATAAAAATGTAATGCGCCTCACATTTCCTAATTATGATGCTTGGTGGACCTCTTTGGATTTTTTTTTTTTTTTGTCTTTTGTCTTTTTTCCATGTCCGGCAACGGATCGCAACCCTCAGTGTTGCCCCTGTACCGGACCGGGGACCGGCAACGGGATCGCAAGCCTCGGTGTTGCTCCCGCGCCTCGCTCAGCCAGTGAGCGGGAGCCAGTCTGTATGTGGGATCCGAACCCTCGGACGGGAGCGCCGCTGCGCTTCCCAAGCGGCGCACTATCCAGTGCGCCACCGGGCCGGCCCAACCTCTTTGGATTTTTGAGGCAGCATAAAAAACTCTTAATAATACTCTTATGATTTATTTACTAGGTGACTCAAATAACCGCAAGTGTTTAGTCACACCGGGAGCAAGAATGTATTTTTCAGCAGGTCAGGACTATAGTGTAAGTTGCCTTTTTACCCAAAATATGTGACATAGAAGATATGATAGTGCTATAAGTATCTATGGTATATTTGGAATGCTATATTGCCTCTGTGGCAAGCCTCAGTAAGAAAACTGGTATGTAAAATCCTAAGCAGCAGAAAAAGATTACACTCTCTGCAACCAAGAAATTAAACTTCATTGAAAAAAAAAAAAATAACTCCTAATGTAGTACTAGTTCCCAGGAGAGACAGATAGCACAGGACATGAAATGACGATGTGGAATAAAGAGTGTGTGGACCTGTTCATCCCAACTTAGGCATTGTTAGAATTGATGAGTCATGAGTTTGGGAGTGTGAATCAATAACACATTACACAATAGAAATGATATGTGTGATCTGGCCTGAGCAGATCCAGAAAGCATGAGAAAATAATATGAACTGGTGGCCCAGATTCCCATATCATCTTCCTCTANACTGAATTGAGTTGTCGATTGAATTCTTCTTGACTCCTGACAGTAGGGGGAGTCCAATGCAGTTTGCCATCAGATAGCAGGGGCAGCAGTGTATATACAAAGATTGCCACAGGGCTACGGTAACATTTATGCTCACATTCAGGATATACTCTGCAGGAATACCAATTCTCTGGCTATTCTCCAGACCATCATGCTGGTAAACCATAATAGGTTATCACACTAATTGGACCCAATGATCAGGAGCTAACAAATATTCTATGTACCAGAGGAAAACACTTAAATGCCAGAGTAAGAGAAAATCCTGTTGAAGATACATAGGCCTACTATATCAGTGAGTATTTTAGGGATCCAAATGGATTGGAGTATATCAGAACATTCTTTCTACGGTGAATAAAAATGTAATGCACCTCACATTTCCTAATTATGATGCTTGGTGGACCTCTTTGGATTTTTGAGGCAGCATAAAAAACTCTTCATAATACTCTTATGATTTATTTACTGGGTGACTCAAATAACCGCAAGTGTTTAGTCACACCGGGAGCAAGAATGTATTTTTCAGCAGGTCAGGACTGTAGTGTAAGTTGCTTTTTTACCCAAAATATGTGACATAGAAGATATGATAGTGCTATAAGTATCTATGGTATATTTGGAATGCTATATTGCCTCTGTGGCAAGCCTCAGTAAGAAAACTGGTATGTAAAATCCTAAGCAGCAGAAAAAGATTACACTCTCTGCAACCAAGAAATTAAACTTCATTGAAAAAAAAATAATAACTCCTAATGTAGTACTAGTTCCCAGGAGAGACAGATAGCACAGGACATGAAATGACGATGTGGAAAAAAGAGTGTGTGGACCTGTTCATCCCAACTTGGGGCATTGTTAGAATTGATGAGTCATGAGTTTGGGAGTGTGAATCAATAACACATTACACAATAGAAATGATATGTGTGATCTGGCCTGAGCAGACCCAGAAAGCATGAGAAAATAATATGAACTGGTGGCCCAGATTCCCATATCATCTTCCTCTACTGCACTGACATCTCCCTTAAACTCATACCTTAGGTCTTGTGGGAGTATTTCCTGTGAACAATTGATGGAAAAGAAAAATAAAATTGGTCCTGCTTCACAGATGGATTTCTTAAAAGAGATATTATCCTTAAAGGATATTCTGTGGCTGATTGAACCTGTACTTCACCTCCTGGGGAAGAAGTAAGTACATCTTACAACCATAGAGGTACCCTATTGTAATAAGTAGCTGGATATCGTGGAAGATCATCAGCAGATCTGAGAACTGGTCAATCAGACTCTTCTTATGTGTAATTGTAAATCATCTCAACTTTACTGTCTCTAAAATCTTTGGTTATTTGTTCTAGATGAAGCCACTTTTATGATAACCTCTCTGTGTAGACTCCAACCAAGGTCATCAGGTACAATCCAAGAGAGTTTCATCTCATGCTCTGAACACCATATGCTTCCTACTTCAAGGGTTCCCTGATCCCTGAAGAATGAGATGCTATGGGTCTGTTCAAGGCCAACACACATGCATCCCAGAAATGCAAAGGAAATGACTATCCTGTAGGTGAAATTTGATCAGTAGGAGATGGAAGCCAAAGAATAATTTCTATTTTCCTTCCCAGAAATAAGAGTACTGAGAGGTGCTTATTTATTTTGCCTTTCAGAGATAATCTCATGAGTTTGAATCATGCTTGACAATAATTCATGGCCAGCTTAGTAAGGCACTCTTATATCTGTTCTTCCTCTTTCCCTAATTCATTTCCCTTTTGCCTCACTCCTGTGTTGTAGGAAAGTAGTGGTGATAAAATCTTTCCTTCAGAATTTGCATTCTGGGCAACCCAGGCTAAGACTGAGGACACAGGAATTGAGACCAGAGTGCGACCCTTAACCACTACCATCCGTGAATACTTCAAATAATCCTCCTCCATTTGCCTCTGTGGCTTGTGCTTAAATACTTTGCATAAGTATACCACTTTATATTATTCCTTTGTT